>NC_089800.1:16695880-16818380 GCF_029633855.1 Hoplias malabaricus
TGTGCATATATATATATATATATATATATATATATATATATATATTTTTTTTTTTCCCACCAGTCTACTACCATTGAATTGGTCAGTTGGTCTGATGTGGACTTTGACATTTTGTTTCTGAATGTGAACCCTGACATGTGGTTGACTGGTGACACTGTTTGCTTTACAGTGATCCCTCGTTTTTCACGGGGGATGCATTCCAAGACCACGCGTGATAAACGAATTTCTGCGAAGTAGAGGAAAGATTTTTTTTTTTTTTTTTTTTTTTATGTATTTAATGAGTATTTGGACTTTTAAAACCCTCCCTGTGCTGTTAACAACCCACCCTTTGCATTAAACAGTCATTCTATAATATTTTTCAGCTGGAACTAACATGTGATATCCTACCAGTTTCTTTAATAGAGTAATCCCTAAGCTTTGATTTAGTGCAAGTTAATTTCACTCGGATGTGGACATGAACAATACATGTCCTGTACGTAAGAAATACTTGTAAATGATATATTTTGTCACCTACAGGCCTAGTCTAATACATGTAAATAATAATAAAAAAAGCCCCCTTGAAAAAACCCGCGAAGTAGCGAGGGATCACTGTACTGTTAACATTACTGACCTGTGCGCTAGCTCCAATATGTTTTGTGTTGAGGTGGTAATGAACAGTGGAAGTGCTCCTGTGATAAGCAAGCTCCTTCCTGCATCAAGTGCAAATAACAACATTTTTGTTTGTACTTCCATCTGGAAGTTTCTTGTATTTAAATTTCCCATCCACCAGCATAGGCTCTTCCGTCATCTCCATCATGTTCATCACATTGTGTGTCGTTATAATTTGTATGCCTGGAACTCATGCACTGAGAAACTTTCCATGGTGCAAAGTGTTATTAAAATGCGTTAAATTTTTTGCCCATAATTAATTAAATTCCCACCCCAATAATATATATACCACCAGTGCTTTAGTAGCTGTAGATGTCTAAATAAAATACTTTAAATTGGATGAATTAAATTTCTGTTTTAGTAATCTAAATTAAATGAAGGATTGTGTGGAAAGTAATGCACCTAGCTTTTTAGCTCAGTGGATCGTGGCTAGGTCACTATCTCAGCTCTATCTTTACTTTCTTCTGTTTCTCATCTGTCCGTTGTCTTCACTCTCCTTGCTCTCTTATGTCTGTGGAATGTGTGGTCAGCTGAATACCCTCGAAATCTCAGAGAGAGAGAGAGAGAGAGAGAACAAAACTACCCGAGACAGTGGAGTAGAGTGTGTGCATACCTGTTAAATGAAGCGTGTTTGCACTCAAACATTTCATTAATCTCACCAGTGACTGTGGCAGAGTCACAGTGGGGATACCCCAGAGTTAAGGAGGCTCCCAATCACCTTCAGCCCTCCCACAGTCCCCCACAGTCTCCAGTAATCTCCTCCTGCAATCTTCCACAATGTCCATCTCTCTGTCTTTCTCTGCTCTAAACCCAGGCTTTTTTGCAGAAAAAGGAGGCTTTTGTGTAAGAGTACACTCTTAACAATCATTGTCACTAAACATTTTTGAGAGGCAGCTTAAGAATAATCTTTATGTGGGTTAGTCTTTTAAAAATAACATTTGTTACAATTTTGGTAAATGTTCCTTCACCTGATGCAGATGTTCTGCATGCGCTGAACTCTTTGTGCTCTGCCCACAAATTAGTTCTCTGTAACTGTTGTTGCTGGGTTAGACAAGCTTAGATAAAACCAACGTAGAAAATAAAATCCTCTTCAACCTATTGAGAAAGTGTAGCAGACAACTCTAACTTCCCCCACACGCAAAATAATTACTTGAAGTCAGTAATGCACTCTGACCAGTGGAATAAAGTGTATGTAATGTGGAGATTATGGATGCTGTTTTGGTCACGTATTATCTCATGTGATGCTAATGTGAACAGCATTAACAGCAAAAAAAAAAAAAAAAAAAAAACAGCAATAAAACAGTAGTGACCACTGAAGAGTTTCACGCAGAACGCTGGAACCCTGTTTCAGGTACATAGAAAATAATTTAGATTGTTAATCCTGACCTGCCCCACTAATCCTATGCAAATAAGGGTGTGTACCTCAACAGCCTACCTATCAGAGCAGTCTGTTTTGCTTTTCCATTGATAAACGACTCAAACCTTGGTATTACACTTAGTGTGAATCAAGTGATGATTTTCTGGCAATTGCATTTACCCAATAAGTGATCGGCACTGCTTCTGGCTCCGCCCCTAAACTTCCAGCAGCGCTTTTGGTTCCCGAAAGACAATGGGAAGCCAAATACAGCTTGGGTCCATTACAGGTCACTCCAATGATAAAATGTACCTCACAGACCGGTGGAAAAATGCCATACATTTCTATATTTCAACAAAATACTTGTTAAACAACAATAGCTATTTAACAGTAGCTATTAAAAAATGTATGGGCAGAGCTTGAATAAATTACTAAACATATTTCCTAGAACCGCAGGCCAAGGACCTGTTAGGATCCTTTATTTTTGAAAGTGTGTGGAGGGGGAGGGACATGGCCTCTGAGAACTAATGGATCGGTCATGGCCCCTCCTCAAAGAGAGGTCAGAGGGTCTTTTAACTAACAATAGGAGAAAGAGGACTCCTTTAAAACAGGAAAAAAAAATCACCGCTCTGTCTCTGAAGCCTTCCTTCAGGCTAAGCCCAGGCCTCTGCGGGGCAAACTGGGCTCGTGTTGTTTGGTTCGACTGCGGTTTGCACAGGTAGTAGTCTGATTTAGGACAATCATTATAATGCATAACATGCTTTTCTGAGCATATTGTGGATTTTAGTACTTAAAGTCCACTGACTGACTACATGCTGCAGAACAGAGAGGAAAAAGAGTAGTTGATGGTTATTGGTGATTATATGGTGGGCATCACCAAATGACAAACTTCAGTCCCAGCCTGGATTTAATGATTGTTTTATTTGCATCCATGACCAATTTGTAATAAATGAATGAGCATAAATTAAAGTTGTGTTAAATTTTGGACAGCTGTGGTGACAGACAGTAGCTAATGCAGTTAATATGCATATGTATGAACGAAAACTCTGCTAACATTCATCCCAGACTTTACACAGACTTTATCCCACCAGCGCACTAGTAACTCTGGGTAAAATTGTAGTCGGCGCATGTGTGAATAGAGCCACTAATGTTCCACAGTTTCTCCTGCACACACTGCACATGCGCCTCTCCACTTTAATGAACGTTTATTGTTTATTTCCCACTTTCTTTTATTTGTGTGTGTGTGTGTGTGTGTGTGTGTGTATTGTCACTGTATCTAATAATTATATAACTAAAAAAAAACAAACCTTCTCAACTTTCAATGGAAGCCTGTGTTAAAAAGAAAACAACAAATTTTATCATTGTCGTTTTGGTAGAATATATAATCACTCACCAGATGTGTGCGCATGTATCTGTGTATATGTATTGTTACATACACACAGATAGACACTGAGTATAACACAGTAGCTTCAGGTGCATCTGAGTTATCCAAATCTATTTTAATGGTGGTGTTCTGCTAGTGAGATCATTCAGACACACACACACACACACACACACACACACACACACACAAACACACACACGGTCCAGTCAAGTGTTCCTGATGCTTCCGGCCATGAATCCGGCATTTTTTGGGGGGTGGGGGAAAAGAGGAAAAGTGTTTTCCCCAGTGGGGGGTCAGGAGGAACAGGCCTTCGTGTGCCGGAGGTGCGGCCACGCTGGAAAGTGGTAAAACAGAAAAAAAAACACAAAAAAGGAAAAGGAAGGAAGGACAGCGAGAGTGTGTAGAGAAAAGGAAGGAGGGGGAAGAGAAAATCAGATTGGCTAGCACTGGCTGGAAGGGGGTGGGGAGAAGAGAGAGAGAGAGAGAGAGAGAGTGAAGAATGAGGGGGAGGGTTAGTGCTTGGCTTTAAGCGCATATGTGATTCATTACTTTCACTGCAGAAAATGAAAAGCGGTTACTGGTGTGGGGCCTGCAGGCGAGGGCATCAGGAGAGAGAGGAAGAGGGAGGGAGGGAGGAGGGGTAGAGAGAGAGAGAGTATGTAGGTATAGAGAAGGAGAATAGCATGGATTGTAAGGAAGGACAGCAAGTGGGGAAGAAGGAAGGAGAAGGAAAGGAATGGAAAGGGGGTGCCTGTAAAAGATGCACAGAGAGAGGGATGAAGGCTAGAGCGTAAAAGGGAAAGGAGAATGAGAAGGTAGATTGTGTGTGTGGGAATGGAGAAACAGGATCTGTGGAGAAGGCATTAGAGAAGGATAAAGTAGAGGGATAGAGAAGGATGGAAGGAAAAGCGCATGAGAGGCACACGAGAAAGTGAGTGTCTTGGAGAGGGAAGAGGTAGTAAAATAGGGAGAAGAGGGCGGGAAATGGGGTAAAAGAGGAGGAGGATGGTTGGAGAGAAAGTGGGTGAGAGCATAAGAGAGGCACAGCAAGAATAAGTGAGGGAGAGGAGGGGGTAGAGAAAGAGTGTGTGTGTGTGTCTGACACTGGGGAGGTGTCAGTGTGCAGCTGGAGCCAGAGACACTTCAGTCTGAAGATGGATTTCTTCGAGGGAGTTCTTCTGACCGCTTTAACGGACCGAGACGTCCATTTATTTTCCCATTTTTCCCAAATTTTCTCTGTTTCTAAATCCCAATTTCCCAGGATCCTCCAGCGCTGCCTTGCTAGGCTCCTTATCTTCTGCACTGTGTTTACCTTTCAGATCAGGAGCTGGGGGATGGGGGGTTTGGCTTCCCCAGAAGAGGAACCCCACCAAAAGCAAACCTTTCCCCACGGTAAGCCCCCTATTTACATTCCAGTGCTGGATCCCTCCCCCTCCTCCAACCTGGAGAGTCAGTCTGGGTTTCTCTCTCTCTCTCTCTCTCTCTCTCTCTCTCTCTCTCTCACCGTTCTCAGGAACGTCAGCAGAGTATAATAATGTTTCTTGTTCAAATCATCGCATAAGATTTAAAATTGATAAAGATACTGTTAATTTGTGAAAGTAGCTGTTAAATATGTCATGTCACTTTGTGGGACATTTTTGTGTAATTTCAGCAAATATTTGTAAATATTTTAAGCATATTAATGAGTTTATTCTGAAGGAGTTTGTTCGGTTGAGATGTTTTAATGTATATCAGGTTTATTGTATGTTCTGCTTTTGGTAGCTCAGCGTTTGCTTGGTTTTAATTAATTTGAATTAAACTAAATGATGCTCAAGTAATGTGGTTTTTTAGTACACGTTTTAGTTTCCAAAAATGCTTCCATCCTCTACAGTATAACTCTAAAAAGCCACAGTTTTCAGTGCTGTCTTAGTAAATGACGCGTATAAAGATTACATATACAATTTTATCTCTATTTTAAAGTTCTTGGTGTAAGAAAAGAAATGCAATTTTTATTAGTTTACAGAAGAATCTGTGGCAAAAGTATCATTAAGAGACCAAAACATTAGCTTGCACGTGCGTGTCCGTACCTGTGTGCCTCACTGAGCTGAGGAGGAATGGCAAGAATCCAGGAATGTCACAGGAATCCCTCCACCTCGGTCAACACCTGCTCTTGAACTGTGAATATTTAGCTGTTTCTCTCCCTCTGATCCGTGCCAGAGCTCTCACGGCTCGCCACTCGCTTGCTGGAGATTTATGAGCGCTTTGTGCCTCGCTCTAATTTCCTCAGAGACGGATTCACGTCGGCTGGGGAAGCCCCAAAGCTGGACGCATTCATAACAACACAGATCACTGTCTGTCTAAACAAGAGCATCCTGAGATTTATGGCGTCAGAGACTGAACGTCCAGACTAGGGCTTTCTCACTGAACTAGGCTTTTCATGACTGCTTTCTGCTGTTTGTGTAGATGGTGAAGATGGCACAAAATATTGAAACTTTGAGCTATTTGAAATATTGAACTTTTTGTAAAACAGAGCCTTTATAATTTTTGCTTTAAAAAAAAAAAAAAAAAACAATAACAACCTGACATTTAATTGCCTTTTACAAATAATTGCGTTTTTGGGATAGAGTGATTCTCAATAAACTCAAACAAACAATTGCACTAACGTCCTCTAAAGGGGTTTTTAATAAATATAAATGTAACAAACACTGCTTACTGCCTCCCTGTAAAGGTGCTGCTATCAGAAAATATCAGAAATACTGTGTTATTTGATTTTTGCCAGGATCCAACTATTATTAGGTTTATCTTTGGTGATTTTTTTTTAATCCAGTATGTTGTTTCTTACACTCTCTCTCTTATATTTTGTGCTGGTAATGACCCAATAGTGTTTGGAAATTGAGGAAAGAGCAGTTTCAGTCAGATACTAGTCCAGAAGCGGCAAAAAACACTTTCTGGAAGATCACTCCCTCTGTAAATCAGGGCCTCAACATAGAAACGTCCTCCCGACTGCAGACAGACTCACAGGCATGTCAGAGGCAGCAAGGCTGGAATTTGGCCTTTGGCATGAGTCCCAGTCTGATTACAAACCAATCACCTTAATGCATTTTAATGAAAGAATTAATGCATTGTGTGCACAAGGGCTCCTTTTGGGTTAGAGTTCTTTTTGTGTACAGTCATTATGCTGATCTTGTGTATTAAATAGTAACAGTATTGTGTGTGTGTGTCTGTCTCCTGTGGTCTAAGCTCTCCGTTAAGCGGACTCCACATCCGCTATGACCCCTCAGGGCCCCTGGTACCGGGGCTGGGCTCCAGCTCCGACTCGCTACCTCCAGCGGCCACCAGCATCGAGCAGCTGCTGGAGAGACAGTGGAACGAAGGCCAGCAGTTTCTCCTGCAGCAGGGACCGCAGGGAGACGGTAAAGATAAAGGCCTGTGCCAAATAAATAATAACTGACATTCTTGTGGTGCTGCTGGTTTCACATTTACCACAAATCTCTTTTACTGAAATGGAGACATGGAGTCAGTGCTTTCAGGGAGACAGTAAGGCTATAATTGTAATTAAAAATCATAATAAAATTGAACAGTGTATCCTATTCTGATTGCTTTTCAAGCACAGTATTCTGAATAGTTTAATACAAGGTAAAATAATTATTAAACATAGGAGTAATAAAAATACATATTTGCAGCAGTCTTTAAAGCACAAGGGCACTACAAAAAAATTATAGTTTTTAAAATTATAATAATTTAAAAATATATAAAAAGAAATATGAATTTTAAAATATAGTCACCCAAAGAAACACCCTATAAAATTGGGATTAAGTCAATACAACCTTTTTTTTAAGGTGCATTTTGTTTGTTGATGCTTAATGCAAATATGAATATTATTTATTTTTAAAAATGTATATTGAATGATTACAGCCCTATTTGTTACACATGCGTGTGAAAGCACATGATAATTTAGTGCTTCTCACTGCTATCTCTGTTTTTGTTGGCTGTGTAGATAAATGTTTTTACAGATCAGTGATCGTTCATTCACAGGTTTAGTCAGATATTGTATTTAAGATAGTAATTCCCTCAGAGATATGATCACAAACTTATCTACATTTTATGTTTTGAAAATATTATTGAATCATCTCTCACCTCCAAGGGCTTATTTTCTATTTTAAATTTTTTTTAAATTAGATATTCTGTATTTCCGACAGGATAATTGAGTCCATACATCCCTCTTCTTTATGTATAATTACACCTTCAGTCATAAAAAGACCCATTACACTGCGTGTCAGTCAAACAAGCCACGAGATCATTTGAGGTCTTTAATTGCATCCAGTGCCGGGGCTTATTTCGACACAAGCTACTTCTTCTTTTCATTGACCAATTAATTAATTGCATTTACAGCAGTAATTATAAGCTCTGTTACTCATCAGGATTTTGTTCCTCACTTTACTTCTCTGGTCTGGGGGGGTGCTGAGGACGGGCTTTCCTTTAGTGAGAGAGAAACCTAGCTGTGTTTAGGTCAGATGTAGAACATGGAGCTTCAGAGGCTTTTCTTTATGAGGAGCAGCTGTTGATTTAGTGTGAGAGGAAATACTCTTGGCTGCTGGGGGGAAGTGTTACAGAAGAGCGAGTGTAGGGGCCTCAGCAGGAAGTGGTGGGCTGCCAGTGTAGAAGGTGCCCTTTAATACTCGTCTGTGGTTCTTAAAGTTTGTGCTGGAATTTGGTTTAGTTTGTGTTCAGCTTGTTTTGAGCCACAAAGCAGGTTTTTTTTTTTTCGTTAGCCCCATAAGCCTAAAAATGCAGGATTATCCAATAGGAATGTCTGTGAGCTGTTCTCCAATTGCACAGTGCACACATTTTGCTTAAGTTATCTGGCTAACTGAGAAAGCTTTGTGAAATACTATCCTGAACACTGGAAATATAAACACAAGTGCCCTACGCAGTTGTGTTTATATTTTATTGTGCAATTACACTGCCACAACACTAGGGTTGAATCTCACATATCTTCCTCCAGCATAAGTAGTGCACAATGTAGGGGGTAGGGTGGTATTTGGAACAGAGCGTAGTTTACATGCGGTGCCAGGAAAGAAACAAATACAATGCTGGCAATTTTTCCCTAGTGTTTTTTTTTTTCTTTCTCCAGAGGTTTCTGTGGTTTTCCCTTGTTTCACCCTTTAATTTGTTTTGTGACATCCAACCGATGCCTGAGGAAATATCTCAACATGAATTTGCTGCTGTCTGTTTTTTTATAGCCTGAAGAGGAGTAGCTTATGTTTCTGGACTTCCTCGCTTTAATTTCACACTTAAAAATTATGGTTCTACAAGGGTACTTTATTAAAGGAAGTGGCTCTGAATTGAAACCTGAACTTTTGCATGATTAAAGGGTTCTTTAGCACATTCTCCATCATTCTGAAAAACCCCTTAATGATGCATAGATGATTCTATACAGCACCTTTTTAGAGAAGGCTTCTGTATGGCACCTAAAATGGATCCCTCTGTTGTTAAAAACTTGACATTGTAATGATAGAGGACCCCTTTTTGCTGCTGTATAGAACCCATTTCTAAAAGATACTGTATAGAACCATCGATAGCACATTCCCCAATGTGAAGAACTCCTTCATGATGCAAAAGGTTCTTCGGGTGTTGAGGATTCTATATAGGACCTACAATATTTAACAGAGAACACTTGAAGAAACATAATTTTTAAGTGTGTTGATCTATGTTCGTCCTCTCTCTGCATCAACGCAACCCATAGTTACTTTTGTGGGGAGATGCACATCAGGCTACAGCATAGGGCACAGTAGCCTGACACAGAAACATGAATGGTCTTTTATGGTAGTACTTTGTGATGTATTGATCTGAGTTGAGCTTTTGAGGTATCAGATTCATGCCTGGGTTTTTTCACCTGTGTGTGTATATGCAGTGTTGGGCATGCTGAAGTCCCTGCACCAGCTGCAGATGGAGAACCGTCGCCTGGAGGACCAGATCCGCTCTCTGACCATGAAGAAGGAGCGTCTGCAGCTGCTGAGCGCTCAGCTTTCTGTGCCTTTCACCCCCGCTAGCACTACCGCCACTACGGTCTCCTCCCCTCTGTACCCCAGCAATACTCACGCAGGTTAGCCTTACACACTCAGGGCAGCAGAGTGCAGATACAGAGCCAGACAGAGCCTTCTAACTAGGGCCAGACACACAGATTATAATCAGATTCCTAGTAAAAGTGAATAAGGTTTACAACATTGCCTAAACCAGGGCTGCCCAAAGTCCACTGGATGTTTTGTTTTTGCCCTACCCCTCAATCGCAAACTCACTTGTGGAGAAAAATACATTTCTTTTGATATGTCCACTTATTATTTTTAAGTGATCTTTGTAGTGGTCTAAAAATTGCTACCACCTTTAAATGGGTGCAGAATGTTGGAAAAAAAATTCTCAGAATATAGACAGCATATTTGCTCCTGTTTCAATTGGCTTTAGTGCAGCACATCATTTGAAATCCTGAGTAAACCTCATTGCACCCAAAACATTGAATAGCATTTTTAAATGTGTCTCACCCATGGTTTTTTTTGTCTTTTTGAACTTATCAGATTTTAAAAAATTAAAGTGCTACTTACCATGTATCTGGATGTATCTTGTCAATGACTTGGAAAAAAGTTGTTGCATCGTCTTTTCTTTTATCGATATTAACTTTCATTACCTGCAGACTGCTAACGTCATGCGTCGCCCCCTTCCCTGTCCCTAAACGAAACATTTGGGCACCCTTGGTTTACACACACATACAGGACAGCTTCTCAGGCCAAAACACTCTTACTCACACACCCAAACATTACCATCATAAGCACAAGCAAAAAAAAAACGCCACTCTTACCCTCTTACACTCACTCACTCTGTATCTCCCCCCTCCTCTGCACTGTCCAGTGCAGCCTCCCTCCCCCAGCTCTAGCCTCTGTGCTCACCACTCTCATGTGAAGTTGCAAAATCTTTCTCTCCTCCAGACATGCTGAACAGCAAGAGCATTCAGCTAGGCAGCAGTGTTTTAACAGACTCCTCTCAACCCTTGCCCACTCAGGTAACTCCCTCTACCCCTGCTCTGCAGATGAGATCTGCTGGGACTGAGCACCTGTTTAGTTGAGTCAAAGTGTTATTATGTACAACATTATAGTCTTACAATAGTGTAACGGCTTGATTTATGTTGACATTGTTAACTTTTAAAGGAGCAACAAGTTCTTTTCGACACCAAAAACAGCAAGCAATGTTAATCATTGTAAACAATTAGTACTTTTACTTTTTCAATAAGTCCTATTTACATGAGATGAAGAATCAAATGTACTTATAAACCATGAGTGGAAACTGTTCAGGCTCCATAGAGCTGGTCCCCCATACAGGGAAAGCACCCGTGTTCAAAAATGATACATATCTTTAGTACAGAATCTCTGATGCATCCAGGCCACTACGTGTCAGTGTAACGACTGTTTTAACTCAATGAAGAAATATCTTTGGAGTTTAAAATAACTGATTGTTCCTTTAACCTCCTGCAGGCAGGTTGTGTAATGCTAATTATTTTATGAAAGTTTGGATATATCTCCTGCCTGATGTTGTAATGTTTCTTTGTCGTTGTCATAAGAAAACCTCGTATGTCAGTGGTTGCAGTGAAGCAGCAATTGGGACTCAACATATAGCACTTTATGATAGCTACTCTGCGCGACTCTATTTGGCATCAGGCAAATTTGATCCTGGTCCTGAAACCGGGTTCCTTTTTTTAATCGTTGTTCTCTCGTGGTTCAGAGCGAGCCGAGTAGGGACTAAACTGTGGCGTGTAAACCTAGGAGAGCGCTGATTGTCCAGAGAGAGTCATCACTCTACGCCATGCAACGCAGACGCCCAGCACCAACACTCCATCTGTAAAATCTCCAACTGCAGCAGAGATCACAATTGACTTACGACGGCAGCTCGTAAAATTACGCCGTGGCCTTTTGAAGAGGCTCAAACTCTCCTTGGATCGGTGGGCGACGAAAGAATCCAGCGAGAGCTGGACGCTGCAACAAGGAAGAAACAAACTCTACTGATCTGTCTGAATTGATGATGGAGCTGCTTTTTACTTATTTACGTGTTGGAGGCTACATAAGTTTCTGTAATACTCACTCAATCTATACTCTTCTGACATACTAGGATTTCTTATGAAAACGACATCTTGTTAAATTCTCTTTTTTGAGTCAGAGGAATCGTATTTACATTCTTATGCCTATTTTCTTCTTCTTCCTCCCGGGGCTGGTGCAGGATCTCCTGTCTGGTGGCCATAGTAGTGGCAGCAGCACCTCCTCCCTTTCGACCCCGCCCTCTGTGGCCCACAGCCCCCCCCAGCAGCAGCAGGTTAACGGTGTGTCCCTGCAGCCCGGCTCCAATCCCAGCTCCATAATTGGAGCTCTGCAGGGCGGCCACGTTGCCATGAGTGGCATCGTGAGCGCCCTGAACGGAGTAATTCAGACCTCCACCGGCCTGGGGCAAAACTCCAGCCCCCTGCCACACCCCTCCACCATCAGCACCACTTCCCTGCCCCTGTCCAGCTCCCTGAACAACAGGTACGTCCACTAATGTGAGGTGTAGTTCATCATCATCATACTGAGTGTACTGCTGTTTGTGCTGTACTCATTTGGTGGCATTATTTTTCTCTCCAGTCCACGTGCAGTGTCTGAACATACTGGAACATTCACAGTAAAGAACAAGAAAAAAAACTCATTCCTTAATTTCTATCAAATAGAAATGGTGGCTAAAAGGCACAAAAGCCATCACACACTGTGGAAGGTGACTGTGGTGTGAAAAGGCCTTTAAAATGACACTCTTTTTCATAGAAAAGTATAACGTATTTTGAATGCTACATTTACCCCATCGGTGTCTATAAACATTCACACGCACTAGTGAATACTGGTCAGCTACAAACTAAAGAAATCAATATGTTCCTGCAGAAATAGATGCAAGGTTCAGAATAAATCACTTGTGTGCCCTTTAAGAGTGGCACATGGCTTACAGGACCAGGCAGAAAGAAGCCGGGCATTTGTTTAGACTTTGCCTTGGCTCAAATCTTTGTGCAGAAATTAGAACGCAATATATCCATTCATCCAAGTCTCCTCTGTGCTGATAGAATTCTTTATTAATACTCTAGTTCTCCCTCTTTTGTAACAGGCGCATCCTTACATCGCATCTTGCTTACAAGGCTGCAGTTTTCCTCTCTTGATCTCAGAGAGATCTCAGTGATTTTGTGCATGCTTTATGTGATTTATTTAAGGGAAAAAATGGGATTTAGTTTTCAGAAAGCTAATGAGAAAGTGTTGAGCCTTCAGATTTGTATCCTGTCCTTATTTCAAAGACAAATGTGTGCTTTTGATTGAGGATGGTTTTCAGCTGCTTGTTTGGCTGATGCTTTTATGTGTCTTAGAATAGCATGCATGTTCAACCCTTCTTTTTGCTCTCTCTCTGTCTCTCTCGCTTGTGCTCCCTGCAGCAGCGTGACCACTGCAAAGAACAGGTGAGGTGTGTGTGTGTGTGTGTGTGTGTGTGTGTGTGTGTGTGTGTGTGAGCTTCATTCCTGTCCTTGTCCCTTTCCATTTATCAGCTCTTTTTGCAAAGTGCTATAAAGTATACTAGGTGTAGATTCTTTGTGAAATGCTTTATATTGTCTTGTTATTTGTATAAATTATACGTATACATATATATTATTAAACGTAAAATCCACTTTAAGTGATCTCAAGGCCTTTGTTGTACTGTAGTTGTATTCTCTTCCTGAAATGCCCTGAACGTAGAAAGAGCTACAGTTAGGTAAAGTTTTTAAGTTACACCTACCGTTATATTTAAGATATTTATTTATTTTTTTTAATTGACATTCCGTACCTGGTGATGTCTCAGTCATCCAAGGCTGGGAGTCCTAAGAGAGCCCAGGCCTCGCTCTCTCTGGGTGGGTGGGATGGTCGGTTTCCCTGCCTTCATCACACAGAACGATGTCAGCCGGCACAGGCATCTGTCAATCTCCCATGTTGGAGGAAGTGTCTGTGTATGTGTGTGTGACATAGCTGGAGTCCAGCTAACAGGGTGGCAGTTGAGGCGGCTAGTGCTTGGGTGAAAATTCAGCAAAAACTGAGGTATAAAAAAGATAAAATTTAAAAGGTTTATTAAAAAAGCATTATATATAAAGGGTATTTACAATAGGAAATGATTTGTTGTGATTGCAGATGAAAGCACTTTGTGGCTGTAGGAAATTTGCCTTTCATCATAATTTGCTGGCGATGGCTTTCTGGGTGCAGTCTGCTTATGTGTGTGTGTGTTTTTACAGTGCGGTCAGGTTCCTCAATGAGCAGCAGAAGCAGCTTCTCCTCCATCAGCACCAATTGCAGCAGCTTTTCAGCTCGCAGCAGTCTCTGCCGGTAACTGCTTATCATATCATCGCTCTCGGGGCAAAACCTTGTATCTCGAGAATGCTAATTGTACAGAAGAAGGACAAAAGTATGATTTTTAATAGATAGAACAGCATTTTCCATTATGAGTTCAGATCATTTTAATTCATTTTCATTTGTGTTTATTCTATAATTTTTATGGTGCATTTATGAATTATTAAAGGAATACTAGGTAAGATGTTGTTTTTGCTCCTATGCTAATTTTGCAGAGCGTAATTTGCTTTTACAGTAGTGTGCTGCAGTCGATGGGGAGAGAGAGATGGGGGGGGGGTCGAAGAGTTACATAGTGCGGTTTCTGCAGTTCCGAGTCTGGAGTAGCAATGACAGAGGCTGTGTTCTCCCTGTTACAGCTCAGTGGAGCATCACAGTGATTTTGAAGCTGTAATTTTAAGTTGAACATACTGCCTAGTGTTCCTTTAAGAGCTGATAGTGTCTTCAAATTAAGTAAGAGGTACAAAAATGGAGATTTTGGTTTGAGTGAGAGTTTGAGGAGCATCATCTAGTTACAAAACCAGTTACTCCTATTGCATCAGACGGTCGGAGCAGGGGGCTGGGAGCAGTGGATCTGTGTTCTGTCGAGTGATGTAGCTCTATCTAGTATCTATGGGATGATTTGCAGTGCCAGAATTAATTATCAAACATCAGTAACGGATCTCATTAAGGTTGTTGTGGCTGCTGTCAAAATCCTCACAGCCATATTCCTCCATCTAAAAACTCTTGTCAGAAGAGTGGAGGCTCTACGTGCAAAAATGAGGAACACACTTTTGATTAATATTCTTTATTTCAGAAAAAAAAAATGAAACGAGCTTTAACAAATGGGTGTTCTTGAAAAGCACATTATATCTATCTTTGGTCAAGACTTGTATTTTGTTTGATCCGTTTCCCTGACTCTGCTATTTCTGTGCTTTGTTTGTGTGTGTGACACAGGAGCAGCAGCGGGTTCTTCTCTATCAGCTGATGCAGCAACAACAGCAGCAGCAGCAGCAACAACACGACTTGCAGCAGCTCTCTTCGTCCTCCTCTTCCTCACAGCTGCCCTTGAGCAGTCTGCTGCCCACCTCGCAGGGAGCCATCACCGCCAACCCCTTCCTCACCATGCACGACAGCAGTGCCCAGAAAACGGCGGTCAGTGCTGTTTCAGATGCTTTTAATTAGCAGCACAGTGTTTGCTTTTCATTTGACTGACTTCTGCTTTGTGCTTATTAAAGGCCCACAGTCCTGGGGACTGCAGATGGGAATTAGCTAGTTAGTAATTTTTTTTTTTTTTATTATTTTTCTCATTGGAGATTAGTGTTTTTTGCACAGACCGTGATTTAAAAACACATCAAAACTAAAATAGTAAACTTTCAAAACATACTCTTCATCTTTGTGGCCCATATACGGAGACTAAGGTGTAATAAACGGCCCTTATCTTGAATTCACAGTGGTTGTGATGTCACGACCAGCAATATATGTGTCATTCACATTTTGGAGCAGTACATATCGCCACTGTCCAAAGAAGAACATGTATTTCCATTTTTCTTGATTTCAAGTTTACTTTGAACTCTCATTTGAACACAACAACTGTTTTTCCCCCACTGTGAAAATTTCATGACGAATGGACCTATAGAATTGATCCAAAATGACTTGAAATTAAGAAGGTTTTCTCCTCCTGTAAGGTCACTATTTTTGAGATACATTAGACAACTATAATATAGGTTAAACTGATTAAACTGTTTGCTGTTCCTAGCTGTAAGGAAGCAAATGGATCAGTTCATGGTTCTGAATGATTCACATGTCAGAAGTTGTTAACACATTTTCAGTGGTTGTGGATTTATTACCAGCTGGACGTTTTAAATAAGGCTCAGTAAAGGGGAATCAGTCAGAAACCTCAGTCAGCTGTGGCCTGTATTTTATAAATATAATGCTATAAAGCATGTAATCAAAGCTCTTTATGTTGTCGTTAAACAGCGGCTGGGGGATAAAGCGGTGTCTGCGACGGGGCATGAGAAAACCTGACGAAACCTGAGTGCTGATGGAGGGGACAGGAATTTGCCTTTTCACAGGGGCCAAACATCGGAGCATCCTTCCAACTAACCTGCCGCTCAGACACACCGTTAGACTGTACCTCTCTCCCTCACTCTCTCTCTCTCTCTCACACACACACACACACACACACACACACGGCACTAGATTTGGCTGTGGAAAAAAAAAAAGAAAACACACTCTAGAGGTCTAGCTTTGCACTGAATTGGAATAAATCACTTGCTGTAAACGTTAGGGTCCCAGGGGGCCACTTAAGAGGCCAAGACACACACACACACACACACACACACACACAGTTATAAAGGTGACACACTTGTGTGAATCACTGTGGGAGGAACGTGCTGAGTGATTTTGGCTGGAGACTGAAGTGCGGGATGACGAGGCTTTTTTCTTTCTCTTCGCTGCTGTTACCTCTCCAAAGCCCCTTTAACCAGAACGCTCATAGGACGCTCTTTAATAAGAGAGAAACTGCTTAATTTTGTGACAAAAGCTTGTATCTTCAAACTGGTTACATTACAGGACAAAGGGGGAAAACATACTATTAGCTCTGAATGCAGACTTTTTTTCCCCCTCGTTGTTTCGGAGCATTTTTGCTGCTCCATGCTTTTGTGGGACTTTAACACAGGGGTTCCCAAACTCTGGTTCAGGGTCACTCAGTTTAGAAATGGGGTTGTGGGGCAAATCTGACCATTTAATTCACAAAATACAAGACCTTTGGTATATACATTGTTACATGGTCATAAGTCAGTGTCAGAAGTAACAATAGTCCTTTACTTGTTTGTGTTTTGTGTTGCTGACAAACATTAAAAAAGAAAATAATACAAGGATCAAAAGTGGGCAGAGAACTTCACATCAGTGTGGGGAAAAAAGTTTGGGAACCCCTGCTGTAACACACTGTAAAAGGCAGCTCTAATTTTCAAGGCGAGTAAGTATCCATGAAAATGGCGATACAAGGTTTTGTGCCGATTACAAAGAAACGTATAAAAACACAACAAGGAAAATGTTTCCGATACGAAGCAGTGCACCACGAAGGCCTTTTCCGCATCCTGGTCTCCAGCTCCTCCTGGACACGAGGCATTCCACAAGTCAAAAATAATCGCACGTTGACCCTGCTGTAGACGAGAAGCTACCTCTCAGAGCCAGGACTGAAAAACCAGGACCTTTTCCCCCAAGTGCCTGGCCCCGTCGTCCACTCTCACCACAGCTACACACTGGAGAACGCTGCCGGACCCTGCTCTCCGTTTGTTACACCGTCAGATCCCTTTTTACTAAGATTTCAGTATCAATTTCCCTTTCAAATATCAGTACCTCGCTCAGGCAATACCACATCTCCCACAGTTCCCCAGGGCCTGCAACGTGACCACATTCGAGTCCATTTATGTCACAGAACTCCTGCTGCATCCGTCACTTCCCAGGCCAACTTTCAACCCTGCTCCCTTTTTCTATACTTGTTTTGTTTTTTATTTATTTGCGTTTTTTTGTTGAGAATTGTGTCACAGCCTGGATTTGTCCCAAACCTTTTATACACTGTACAAAAAAAATCTTTTGTTGAATCTTAAAGAATTTTGATTATTGTTATTAAATGGTCTTGTATTTGAGAATTCAGAAGAAAAACCCGACTCTGACGGGTGATTGTTGTCATTGTAAATATGTTTTGGTTTTTTTTGTTGTTGTTTTTTTATTATTATTATTATTTTCTACCATGTAAAGTGACAGATCAGATATTTGCTCTGAGAATAAGCTCTTTGGACTTTAGTTAGCGCCGTTTTTACCTCCTCTCTGATGTAAATAGGTATTTGTGATGTTTTTCCCCATGATGGTGTGAAGGATTTATGAAAAGCACGTGCAGTGTGTTCAGATGGAATTAAACAGACATAGGGTAAAAATAATGATGCAACGTATTAATTTATTTTTCTATGTACAGGAACTGTTTTCTCTGTTGTTTTTTTTTTTTTTTTTTTTTTTTTTTGCGCACCATTTTATTGATGTCATTTTCTACTCCTCTCCCTTATTCCCCTCTCCCTGTATGTGTATAGGAATATGCAAAACCCAAGAGTTTGTATTTAAGAAAACCAAACGTAAATCCACACGTCCTGCTTCGTACTGATCGTAAGAAAATACTGAACACAGAGATTGTAGCGTTAAGATTTTTTTCAGTGATTAAAATCATTTTACAATGAAATGAGTTGCATTGTATATATATATTTTTTTTTTATTCTGATTTATTTTTCTGTTTTTACATTTATTTCTCAACTTTCCTGAAAATAAGCCAGTATGTACAGACTTTATTTTATTTGGTAAACCTATATTACACCATATCAGCCCAGGTTTTGTGAATTGACCAAATGCCCCAGTGGATGTAGACCCGACTGGTGACGATTTTTTTTTTTTTTTTTTTAAAGCTTGCTTATTTATTTTTTAAACAGTGGGTTGACGTAAAGAGAGGAACTGTAGGTTGAACTGTGTTTAAATTGAGGCAAAAGTGAAAGTCTCTCAGCTCAGAAGACTGGGCAGAGCATGGGTTAGTGTTTCTACATCTCAGTATTGTATTGGTCAAGGTGCACTTCGCTGACAAAAGCCAATCTTGTGTAGGAACTTAAACTTTAATACAGTCTCACTGTGTGGACACTAATCCCCACAATGTAAATGTAATGGTTAAAGTTGACATGTTTTAACGGAAAGGTTAGTGTTTTAGTAGTAATTATGTAAAAGTTTAGCATAAGCCTCAGCAAAATGAATGGAAGTCTACACACAAATGGCTTCAGTTTTAAGATTATTTATTTATTTATTTACTTTTCTTAAGCTTTTAGGCTCAGGGTTTTCTCGTGGTGGGAACAGCAGGCCTCTCTCTGCTCCATCATGCTGTCCACTCTGGTGACCTTTGACCCCTGCAGCTAAAAGGCTAACGTGTGCACGCACACACACACACACACAATGCAGCTCTGACATTTGAATAATGTATGCTTTATTCCAATCAGACGAGAGTGAAGCTGCAGATTTGTGATAGATCTAGCTTTCAGAGCTCTGGATTTTGAAGTGTGTGTGTGATTAAAGTGTGATACCTCTGATTTCTACAAAAGTTACTGGTTGTGGATTAAGTTTCACACCAGAACAACATTCTCTCTCACTTTATAAGCACTGAATTCTGTAGAACTGTTGAGAATTTATTGGAGCTGGCCTTTAATCTCACGACTGTCTTAAATGTAATGCATTGATTTGCAGATGGAGTGATGAAAAACCGAACGACGAGGTGTTCTTTCTTTTTCTCCTTGATCTCCCCCCCCCATACTGTTTTTTTTTTTTGTTTTTTTTGTTTTTTTTAACTTAAAACTTTATTTAATTTCAGCACTAACAACGCAGCTTTGATGAAGATTGATGAAGAGTGTTGGGAAAATTAAACAAAACACCCCCATGCGGCCCCTGGGAGGTAACGGGGGCCTGAGGAAGTTCTGTTCTTTCTCTTTCAGCTCTTGCTGGAACTCTTGTCCTGTAATCTGCAGTGAATGAGCATTGTGAGCATCAAATCATCCTTAAAGGAACACTACATAATATATTTACCTAAAAATTACACCTTTAAAATCATTGTGATGCTCCACTGAGCTGTAACAAGAAGCCTCTGGCTTTGCCATGCCAGTGTCAGCACTGCAGAAACTGCATTATGTAATTTTTGGGGCAGGGTAGAAAATCACAACCCTCCCACATCCTCCCCATTTATTTTGGTACAGTGCTGTAACTAGGAATTAAACTAGGGGAGTCCCAAGAGCAAGAAACCCCAAATATGGTCTAAAAATACCCTGGCCTCAGTTAAACTGAAGAACAATGGATCAGTTTGTGAAGAATCTCGGTGTATAGGTACAGTTACAGACTGCAGACTTGGTTAGCCCCTTTCCCCTGTTCTTCAGCGCTCAGGACCCCCACAGAGCAGGTGTGATGTGGTGGTGGATCATTCTCAGCGCTGCAGAGACTCTGGTGGTGTGTTAGTGTGTTGTGCTTTCACAAGTGGATCAGACACAGCAGTGCTGGACACGAACACAAAGGGGATAGTCCTGCGTTGGTGTTAATATGTACTAACTTATAAACTAAGTCTAGTGATATACACAAATACTGTGAGATTACTGGCTGATTTTTAATGATTTATGAAAGCATCTTGGATCAACTTCAATCTATTCCCCTCTGTCTTTCCCACCATCTTTTCATTCTCGTTTTCTCTTATTACCATTTTATCACACTTTCTTAACTGTATATCTACACTCCTCTTCTCGCAGATCACTTTTCTTCACTCTTTCTCAACCTTCTCTCTCCCTTTCTCCCCATTTGTCTAGCTTTCTCTACATGGTATCTATACTATTTTGCTTTCTCAATCCTCATATCTGACTTAGTCCTCTTTTCCTTCCTCGTGCCCATTATCTCACTCTTCCTCTACATTGTTCTCTCTCTCTCTCTCCCTCTCTCCCTCTCCCTCTCACTCATCTATGATGATGATTTCCAGCTGTCCACTGCCCACTGAGGGCACAATTCTGTTACATCTGCTTCTGCTTTGGTAATTAATAGCTCACTCTCCACCCCTCCCCCATCCAGCCCCCCACACACACTAGAGCCCCCTACTGATCCCATCCTGCCCCTTATCAGACCTGTCACTCATATCCTGGCTGTTTAAACATGCCACCCTCTCTCTCTCTCTGTGCTCTACATCCCTTTCTCTCGATCTCTGTTGTCTCTTTCACCATGTTTCTCTTCCTCTTCTTCTATCCTCTCTCCCACATTGTCTTTTCCTCTCAGTCTGACTATCAATACTCTCTATTTTCTGTCCTCCCAGCCTCTTCTTCCTCTTCTGATTGACTATCTCCTGAAACCCACCCCCCACACACACACCCTCACTCTCGCTCAGCTCGTCTGTCATCAGTCACTCCAGCACTATGCAGCCCCCCAGGACCCCCTTTGTCCTGTTGAGTGCCTGACCCAAAATCCAAAACCACCTCCGACATTAAACTAAAAATATCTGTACAGACATCTACCTACAGTTTAGATGAAGCTGCTCACAGAGCCCACACAAACGTTTAAGCCCGGAACAATTCATGACAAAAACCCTTCAACCGCAGGGGATTTTAAACCCCTCAGTGTCACTGCTGGACTGAAAATAGTCCCCCAACCAAAAACATCCAGCCAACAGCGTCCTGTGTCACCGATGAAGGACTAGAGAACGACCGACACACATTGCGCAGCGACAGATGAGCTACTGTCTCTGACTTTACATCTACAAGGTGGACCAGCAAGGGAGGAGTGTCTCACAGAGTGGACAGTGAGTGGACACAGAGTTTAAAAACTCCAGCAGCACTGTTGTGTCTGATCCACTCACACCAGCACGTCAGTGTCACTGAAAATGACCCACCACCCAAACTTGCTCAGTGAGGGTGTTCTGGGTGTCCTGTCCATTTAAAGTATGGGGTGAAAGGGGGGTGAAAGTATGCAGAGGAACAGGTGGGCTACAGTGCTCCTGTGTGATCAGTGGAGATGAGGGAATGAAGAGTGAGTGAAGGCTTTATTATTATTATTATTAATATGCTGTTTATTAAATACTTTGAGTGCACTGCAGGGCACATGATTTTCCATAATTCAGTTCTCACTGAGAATTAATAAAATATATTTATCTTATATTTATGTGACAAAACATAGCTCCGGCACGAGGTTATGAAGTAGTAGAGTTTAATATGGGGTCTGAAAAGTCATGTGGTCGTTCAGTGCTTGTTCTTTAGTTAGGCCACTATGAAGCACAGGCTAATGGTCAGTAAAGGCCTCAGTACAACCCCCAAATCCGCCCATACCAAACTATACTCCATTCTACTGTTTCTTTTCTTTCTTCTGTACGTGTGTGCACCCACACAGGGTTAGTGTAGACCAGTCTGTCCACTGTGGAGACGGTAAAGATGTTATGTTAAAGTTGGTTTGGGGTTTGTTACTATGCTAAGACATTTATTTGTCATTGTAGCCATCCCCAGCAACCAGCAAGCACTTTGAGATTAACTTTCTTGCTCAAGAGCACTTCAGCTGTGGATGTTGAGGGAAGACCTGGGTTCCTTCATTCCCCCAGACCCAAATTTCCTGCCAGTTGGGCCATCTCAGGTTCCCAAGTTCACTTTCCTAACCACTAGGCCACAGCTAATGATGTTAACAAAAACAATATAAGTTTAATTTGGATTATTTAATGAAATATATAATATCTAATGACACAAATACAAATGTTACTACCACTGTTTTGACAGAATACCACCCTTGCTACTACTACTGCTATCGCTAATGGTGCTAACAACAATATATCTTATGTATAATAACCAGATGCCTAAATTAATCATAATAAACTCAGTGTGAGTTGGAGATTGTTTGTTGCTAAAAATGTTTTTAGCTTTGTAGATATGAGGTCTAAACTGTGTGTGTGTGCAAGCGCTGATAACTGTATATCCACTGTGTAAATGTGGAGAGTTTGTTAACATTATGTGTAGCCTATGCTGAGGTCTTTGTTCCTGGCGGTGTGTGTGTGTGTGTGTGTGTGTTATTCACGCACACACTGCCTCAATTCTTAGCGCTGTTGCGGATTTTCTCGGCTCGTGCTGCACTCGTCACCGTGATCATAATTATCGATAATTGCAGATTAATAAAATAAATCAAGAAAACGTCGAAAAATGTTTGGTTTTACAGGTTTTTAACGCTCGGAAAGAGACGTGGTTTTACCCTCGCGCAACCAAACCCAACACACACACACACACACAGAAAGAGAGAGAGAGAGAGAGCAGTGTGGGGATGACGAATATAAATATAAACACTAAAACTAAGGCTGTTGATGCAAATGAATATGACGTCAGCCATAATAGCAATATGTACTTCTACTAGAAGAATAAATAAAATTGCCTCGTCCTACTACTAGTAATATTAATATTAATAATTCTAAAAATAAATGATCACTTCTAATTATTCCTGAGGATAATAAAATAGTAACACAGTAATGGCAAATAATGCTACCACAACAAATATTATTTCTATAATATTGTTAATAATAACAATGCTACAACAATACCATGTTATTACTACTAAAGCTACTATTAATCTTAATATTACTACTAATGCTACTAATACTGCTACTATTAGTACTACTAAAGCAGCTGTTACAACTGCTGTAAGTAACTACTGCAAATATTAAATCAGTAAAAAATACTACTGCAAATACTAACACTGTAAATAGCACTCCTGCGAAAATTAAGATTGTAAATAATGCTACTGCAAATACTAACACTGTAAATAATACTACTGCAATATTAACTCAGTAAATAGTACCACTGCAACTATTAACATTGTAAATAATACTACTGCAAATATTAACACTGTAAATAATACCACTGCAAGTACTAACATTGTAAATAACACTACTGCAAATACTAACTGTAAACAACACTACTGCAAATCCTAAGTTTGTAAACAATACTACTGCAAATATTAACTGTAAATAATACTACTGCAAATACACTGTAAAAATATTAATGCTACTAGCATACGGATACTAATACTGCTACTATTATTACTACTAAAGCCACTGTTACAACTGCTGTAAGGAACACTACTGCAAATATTAACTCAGTAAAAATACTACTGCAAATACTAACACTGTTAATAATACTACTGCAAATGTTTATTTATTTATTTATTTTTTTATTCATTGTTACACTTATATAGTGCCTTTCTAGAAACCCATGGACATTTTACAATCGACAATCAACATTGAATCCACACACACACACACACACACACACACACACACACACACACTGGAACTACTGGCACAATAACGCTACTGCAAATACTAACTCAGTAAATAATATTACTGCAAATGCGAACTGTAAATAATACTAAGACTAATACTATCACTAAATAACACTACTGCAAATACTAACTAAATAATAGTAATACTAATACTAACCCACTTATACAACTGCAAATTCTAACACTGTAAACAATACTAAAGCAAATACCACTACTACTACTACTACTACTACTACTTCTATTGTTATAAATATTAATATTGCTTATAAGTGAACTACTATTACTGCTGCTGCTTTTCTTATTACTGCGAATGCTTCTACTGCTACTACTATTATTAGTAGTATTGTTAGTGCTGGTATTATGAATTATTATGAACCTTTACCCATAGTCAACCTCAATGTTCCTACTCAATAGCTCGCACATATTTAAAATATCTGAAGCTGATTCCTGGCTCAGGACTGAGCTTAATTACAGCCAGACACTACGATGGATTACTGTTAAAGTAGGAATGAAATATGTGACGGGATATAGGTTTTAAATAATGAGGTGAAATAAATGGAGTTTTACTCCATCACCTCATGAGATCATCACTGTCATTAACACAGTGCAGTGTGTTCCAGTCCTCTTCTTACTTAAGATGGAGATCACATCCATCCTCCACACACCAGAACCTCCTCACCCCGTTCTAATCAAACACTGCTCTTCAAACCCTCCACTGAATGACAGCTCAGCATTAGAGCACAGTAACGTGTGTGTGTGTGTGTGTGTGTTTCTCTCTCTGTCTCTGTCTCTCTCTGTTTTACACACACACACCAGCTTTAGTACTAGTCTTTTGTAAGGGAATAGTATTTGTGGATGGTTTGTTGTAGTTTGGGTGAGTAGAATAATGTCTGGACAGTTTGGGCATGTTTAAGTGTATTTTGGTGTTGTTTTGAGATGGTCTTAGGTAGTTTGTGGTAATTTAGGAAAGTCTGTGGTTGTCTCAGTTGTTTGATTGTTTTAGCTCGGTCTATGTAATTTAGGGAGTTTGGGGTGGTCTGGGTGCTGTTGTAATTTGGGTTTAATGGTAATGTGGGGGGATTTGGGTGAACTAGGGAAGTTGGGGGAGGTGAATGCTGAAAAATGTGGTGGCCAGTTAGCAAGTTAGTTTATTAGAGTGTTGTTAAGTGACATTTTGGGGCAGTTTGGGGATTTAGGGTGGCTTGGAAATGTTATGGGGCAATTGATGTGGTGTTTGGGTTAGTTTACGTTTATTTTGAGGTAGGTACTTAGTTACAGGGTGTGATAAAGGTCGTCTTGAATATATTAAGTTTAGTTTGTTATTTTGAACATATTCTGGTGCTTGATGTAATCTGGGGCATGTGGATATTAATCTGGGTTATGTGGAAGATAATCTAGGGTATGTGGATGTTAATCTGGATTGTGTGGAAAGTAATCTATGGTATGTGGATGTTAATCTGGATTGTGTGGAAGGTAATCTGGGGTATGTGGATGTTAATCTGGATTGTATGGAAGGTAATCTGGGGTATGTGGATGTTAATCTGGATTGTATGGAAAGTAATCTGGGGTATGTGTATGTTAATATGGTTTATGTGAAATGTAATCTGGGGTACGTGGATGTTAATCTGGATTGTGTGGAAGGTAATCTGGGGTATGTGGATGTTAATCTGGATTGTATGGAAAGTAATCTGGGGTATGTGGATGTTAATATGGTTTATGTGGAATGTAATCTGGGGTACGTGGATGTTAATCTGGATTGTGTGGAAGGTAATCTTGGGTAAGTGTATGTTTATCTGGATTGTATGGAAGGTAATCTGGGGTAAGTGTATGTTAATGTGGATTGTATGGAAGGTAATCTGGGGTATGTGGATATTAATCTGGGTTGTGTGGAAGGTAATCTGAAATATGGATGTTAATCTGGATTGTGTGGAAGGTAATCTGGGATATGTGGATGTTAATCTGGATTGTGTGGAAGGTACTCTTGGGTATGTGGATCTTAATCTGGGTTGTGTGGAAGGTACTCTTGGGTATGTGGATCTTAATCTGGGTTGTGTGGAAGGTACTCTTGGGTATGTGGATGTTAATCTGGATTGTATGGAAGGTAATCTGGGGTAAGTGTATGTTAATCTGGATTGTGTGGAAGGTAATCTGGGTTATGTGGATGTTAATCTGGATTGTGTGGAAGGTAATCTGGGATATGTGTATGTTAATCTGGATTGTATGGAAGGTAATCTGGGGTAAGTGTATGTTAATCTGGATTGTATGGAAGGTAATCTGGGGTATGTGGATATTAATCTGGGTTGTGTGGAAGGTAATCTGAAATATGGATGTTAATCTGGATTGTGTGGAAGGTAATCTTGGGTATGTGGAAGGTAGTCTGAAATATGGATGTTAATCTGGATTGTGTGGAAGGTAATCTGGGGTAAATGTATCTTAATCTGGATTGTGTGGAAGGTAATCTGGGATATGTGAATGTTAATCTGGATTGTGTGGAAGGTACTCTTGGGTATGTGGATGTTAATCTGGATTGTATGGAAGGTAATCTGGGGTAAGTGTATGTTAATCTGGATTGTGTGGAAGGTAATCTGGGATATGTGGATGTTAATATGGATTGTGTGGAAGGTTATCAGGGGTATGTGGATGATATTTATTTATTTATTTTTTGTTATATTGACTACAATAAATTCAGGTGTGTGGATTAAATGTTGCTCCTGATCGACTGAGTTGAAGCTTGTTGTTGTGGGCTGATGACTGCTGACCCTCACCCTTTCATCACAATGTGTCAGTGGTGGACAGTGAGTAATTATTTACGTAATTTGTATGTTTATTTAAGTATTACCAGTCATCTGTTGAGCTGTTCACATCTGGAACAGCTGGTCCATTGTTTCTAGTGAGGAGGATGTTAGGATCAGGCAAAAGTTTGGGGACATTTACTATTGTAAATGTTTTTCTTTTACTAGTTTTTCTTTTATGTTTAGCTTGACAAAGAATTGGAAACAGTTAAAAAACGAGCAAAACAGCATTTTAGTGAATTCTCTGTCACTGTGAAAATGAACAGAACATATTGAATACATTGTATAAATATATTACAGAGAATTTATAACACTTCATCTGTCCACTTTGTGTAAATGGACACTCTCTCTCTCTCTCTCTCTCTCTCTCTCTGTGTGTCTCTCTGTCTCTCTCTCTGCCTCTCTCTGCAGCAGAGGGGCTGTACTAACATGGGCAGCTACACAATGCCACAATTAGCAGCAGTCGCTAAGCTTTGTGTTCGCTGGGCTTTTAGACAGGACACATAATGACCAGAGAGAGAGAGAGATAGAAAGAGAGAGAAAACCCCTCTTTTCAGCTCCGAAACAATGAGGCCAGTAGCTGCAGTGGACTTGCCCGTGATGTGTGAAAGGCTGTGATTGCATAACGAACTCGGAATAAAACGTTTCACTGCCAAAAATACTCTGCACTCCATTAACCCCTGTGTGTTCACTCACTGCTAAATGCCAACAGCTCACAGACTGTCTCAGGTTTTCATCAGGGTGTGTTCATCTCTGTGGCTCTGGAGATGTTTCCAGTTCCTCTCTTTATATCACACGCCCCCGGCCTGAGGCCGTACATCTGCAAACCAATCAGAATTCAACATAAATCTTCTGGAATTTATTTACAGCACACACATAGTTAACACGCAGATACATTTCAAAACACTGCTCTTTCAAAGTCTTTACATTTTCTGTAAACCTCCACACAGTGAGACCATTACTTCTATAAATGTGTCTTGATGAACAAATGAGGCATGGGAGTTCATGTAGTTCATATGCAGCACTGTGCTTGGTAAATCAGCAGGGAGAAATAGACAGGGACAGATTGATTGATTTGCTGATTGATCAGTGATTTAGAATAAACTTAGTAATGGACGTCTAGTAATATGCTGTTTTAACACAAATTTAGAGATAAACAGTGTCTTGCTTCTTACCCAGTTAATTCACATGTGTGATGTAATTAATAATTATTAATTAATTAATATTCAATCATTTATAACCTGCGACTGATAAGTGATATTCATTCATAGATATAGTGGATATGTTTATATTATATCATGCCTTGCGTCCCATGTTTCTGAATGGAGTCCAGACTGAATGTGTCCTTGACAAGAATAAAAAGCTTACAGAGCATTAATTAAGCAATTAATTAACTAATATTTGTTTAGAACACTACAGTCATTCAGAGTTCTCACTCTTAGACCCAATATGTTTCTAGTATCGCTTAATGTACTCTGGCTTTCAGTTTCGAGGCTGTGTGTGTGTGTGTGTGTGTGTGTGTGTGTGTGTGTGAGAGTGAGGCCCTCATTGTTCTGTCCAGGACTTATCATGATCAGAATGTACAGTGTGTCAGACACACACAGGAATATATCAACTTCAATCTCTTTTTAATGAGAAATTCTGCCCTCTTTAATATGTGCAAATTAACCTCCCCCTACTCGCCCACCCTGATATCCCCCCTCCCATACTTCCCCCACATCTCTCTCTCTCTCTCTCTCTCTCTCTCTCTCTCTCTCTCTCATATATCCATTTGCCTTGTTTCCTTTCCTTTCCCTTTCTCTCCTATTTCCCCATCACTCCCACACACACAATTCTTCTCTTCTCTCTCTCTTTCCCTCTCCCATTCTCCCCCCAGGGCAGATCTCCTCAGTGGATGGACAGAGGGCTCGATTAACCATTAGGACGTTGGATTTTTTTCTAAAACGGAGCCCACAGCAGCAGAATTCAGACCACTACAGAGCAGAGCAGCCTTTATATCATTACTGCCATCATCATCATTATTATTATTATTATTATGATTATTATTATCAGTTTTACATTCAAGCCATGTTGATTGTAATTTCTGAATTAGGGCTAATAAGGAATTTTTAAAAACAGACAGTGGCCAGGTTTGTGTCCCAGTGGTGGGCCATAATTTAATGGATTTCCTGGTCAGGAATCCATTTGCCTGCATTGTGCCCAGCGTGAGGTCCAGCACACTGCTGCCCCCCTCATCCCCCCCCCCACCACCACCAACCCCACACCACCCCACCTCACAAACCCCAGCTCATCATCTGCTTTGGAGAACAAGTGTGTGATTTGATTTATTTTTATTTTATTTTTATTGCGGCTTTTGTTCGGCCAGTGCGGAGCATCCGGAGCGTGATCTGGTCGTGTTCACTGTGAAATATTACATCATGTGAAAACAAGCCTCTGAACGCTTTTACTCAGAGGAGGGATTTAATGAAATGATGGTGATTTCATTTAATAAAAGCAGATAATTTGTTTGGTGCAATATGAATTGTATATTTTTACACTGTAAAGATGGTCACAATAGAGTGGACTGTTTTGGCACTGTGTAATAATAATAATCATCATCATCATCATTATTATTGTATGTATATAAATATATAGTATATATTCAGTCGTTTTACTTATATATATATATAATCATATAATCACCTAGTCACTCACATACACCTATGAATATAGGAATATATAGCTTTCATTCTCTCTCTCTCTCTGTCTCTCTCCCTCTCTCTCTCTCATTCACTCACTTCCTGGGGCCAGAGATGTATACTGACATTTGCACTGCACCTTAATTAATTATAATATAATAATTATATATATATATATATATACACACACACACACACACACACAAGTGAGGGTATACAGGAGGACCAGGAGAATGTAGATGCAAATTGAAGCCATCAACAGCTAGTGATGAAGTGAGACTTCATATTGTAAACAGTGTGTGCCGTTGCCATGGTGCCCATTTTCACTTCACAAGTGGGGAGTGTGTGTGGTGTGTGTGGCGTGTGTCTCCATAGTGATCAAGATGCCACGGAAACCTGCTATTCACCACGGCAACTTCTCTGCCAGTACAGGGACAAATCAGCAGACTTCCTACATGAACAACACCAACAACAACACCATCGAAAACAGACTCCGAATCACTGCATTTACAGAGACGTCAGAGAGCCATTACGTTACTTGTATTTGAGGAGATATTGCTGAAGAAATGATCCACAGAAACACAGGTGTTTCCAAAACTCCTGAGAAAAGAGGAGCCATAACAACTGCCTCTCGCCAAAACCTTCCTCCTCATCTTTCATTTGTGAGAGAAAGGACAAAGGTCCACAGCTGTGGTATCCATCCTTCCACTGTCACAAGAACAGCTCAAAAACACTGGGCACTGGAGAAAACATCAGAATGGTGGTCATTTGTATCTGAAAAGGTGGATTCTAATTGGTGTGTGTGTGTGTGTGTGTGTGTGTGTGTATGTATTACATATAAAATATAAACACACAACTCCAGAATAGCAACAGTTTATAACTCCTGGCTATAATATGAGCAGGTATTTTTATTTTTATTTTAAGAAATACAAAAATATGTTAAATACAACATTAACAAAACACACTCACTGCACAAGGACCTCAGTTGTGTTCGTCATGTTGGGTGAAGTTTTGAATCATATTTTCTTGCCTCCAGGAAAATGCTCTCGGATGTTTTTCATTAATAAATTTGATCTATTTCCTGTATTACAAGAATGAATAAAATTAAAGAGTATGTTTCATCAGTTAATTGTGGTGGTCTGTTGACCTGGTGGTCTTCAGGAGTGACCTCCATGTTCAGGGAGCAGGCAATTAGGAGAAAAATGTGAACTTCTCCTCCACGTTGCCATTAGGCCGAGCAGTTTCTGAGGAAATTGATTTTTTTTCTCCTCTTTCTGTCTGTCCCTCCTCCTCTCAGATTCCATTTGAAGCCCCTCTTCTCCTCTCGGATCCAGGGGCGCACTGCTATAAAGGGCCGGCAGAGCGGAGAGCCGTTCACTGGGACAGAAAGAAAGAAGAAAAGAGGAGGGCAAGTGAAGCAAAGCACTCTGCCTTCATTTCTCTTCCTGAGCGCACTTTTCCTCTCTCTCTCCCTCTCAAACTCACTCCTACATTTTGCTCTCTCCTTCATCCTGGGCCTTCGCCTTCTCTCCCAATTTCTGCTCTACATTTGCTTCTTGATGTTTCCGTTATTCCGTCCTGGTGAGAAAAGAGAAACAGGAAGAGACAAGAGTCTAAAAATGGCATGTGATTACAGGTGACAGCGTGTGAAGTGTGTAGCAGTTCATGAAGAAAAAGCAAAGCCAAAGTGATGGTTGAGTTTTCTTTTCCCATTTAGCTTTTTAAGTTAAATAAAATACCAGCATAGTACTGAAAATGAAATGACAAAAAGCTTTTTATATTTATTTTTGGCCCTGATGACCCATGTTTGGCAGAAAATTTTTAATTGTGCCATGATATGTGTGCACACGTTTAGCAAAAGAAATTGTAAAAAGCTGTTTGCATTTTTATTTTATTGTTTTCATTTCATTTTGGCTGGATTTCCATGTTGCAGGTCATGCTCTGAAATAGCACATGATCACTTAATGGGATCATGCTCTGATAGGGAGAATAGAGCCTCTGTTGATGCTACTCCAGTGTCAGCAATGCAGAAACCGCACTATGTAACTTTTGAAGGAGGGTAGGAAACCACACCTCTCCACTACCCCCTTGATTTCAAGACAGTGCTGTAAAAGTGAATCATACTCTGCAGCTGTAGGGGGAGCTCAGGAGCAAATCGTACTTATTGTCCCTGTAAATGCAATGTGTGATCACTCGTATTTGCATGTGATTTGTTTTTTGAGCTTGTAGTGTCACATATCCATCCCCCCCTTGTGATCACATGACTTTTCCCACATGTATTTAAAGCCACGTGTGGTCACGTCCACGTGAAGCCGCTGTGTTTTTCTGGAAGAGTCTCAGTCTCTGAGCTGCAGGCCGCCGATCAATACCTCATTGATTCTCCTATCAGTGACATCACCGTGGATCAGGTCTGAGGGCTCGCTCCAGCTCAGATACACACGCTGCCTGTTGCCACGGGGACAAAGATTTCATTGCCATCCACAGTGACATGCCACAGTGAGAGAGAGAGAAAGAGAGATTCTTTGGTTTCACAGCAGAAGGAGAAGGAAAGTATGAGTTTTTTAGATACAGATATATCGCAATTAACCAGTCTTTGCAGGGTCTCTCTCTCACCTGAAGCTGTTTGCAGCAGGTAGTGCCTTGTCCTGAAGCTCAGCAGTGGAGAGGGATTAGAGAGAGAGAGGCCGAAGGAGGGTATGGGGGAGGGGAGGAAAAATGTTCAGCTCTTCAGTCTCTATTACACACACACACACACACACACACACACACACACACACACACACACACAAACACACACACACACAGTACTTTAACAGTAATAAATGTATAACAATAAGTCTAATACAGAGTCTAACCACAACAGACACAGGATTAAACTGGTTCTAAATGTAATAACTCTGTTATTTCACCATTAAAATACAACGTAGTCTTAGTTATGTAAACTTAAGCTGGCTCTGTAAAACCAGGCTTTAAAGTCTTAGTTCACAAAGAATAACACAAGTTATGGAAAAGGTGTTATAAACCCGATCTGAAATATCTTTAGTAATAAATATCTTAAAGGAACAATGTTTATATCCCAAAGGTTTTGGAGTCTTTTTGTCTAAAGTAAGCTCGATCCACACTTTGTGATTAAAAGACAAGCACACGGATTCATGATTCATGAATACTGACTAAGAAAATATATATTGTTCAAAAAGGCTTTAAGAGCATAAGGTCTTACATTATAAATACTAACGCATACAAATCTAAATCCACTTCTTCCAGCCATTGGAAGATTTAGCTTTATTGAGGGCCCCTTGCATTAATGTTAAAAAAACAAAACAAACAAAAACACTCCACATTTCTTATTTCATGAAGGGTTTATGTGATAATGACATGTTGAATCAGAGCAGCTGGCGTGAAGGCACAAAAGAAAAGAAAGGAAATATTATATTTATTGGACTTGACTGATGTTTATGGCCATGTTTTTTTTCCTTTGACCTTTTCAGCTTTTCTTTCTTTCTGTGAAATATCTGTTTTTTAAATTTGATAATTCACCACCGGAGCACAAACAGCTGTGAGGTGTCTTCAATATTTGTTAATTACTTTTGTATTATTTTGTATTACAGCAGTCCAGGTACTTCATGTCATGGTGTAATCTAAGGTTAAAAGGTCAAGGCCCAAATCTCCAGCTGCTGGAAAAACTGCATTCAGTGATGACTGGCAATAAAACAGAGAATTATTATTAATAATAATAATAATAACACCAACAACACCTACTACTACTGTGTCTGATGAATTTACAGAATGGAAGTACATATTTATCAAAGGAATGTTCAAGCAAGCAAAATAAATCATTAAATAAAATATATAAAATTATTAAAACCCAAAATCTCAGATATTTTATTTGAAACGTAACTATTGTAAATAATGCTGCTTGTAGACCTTTAACCTTCAGTTCCATCTTCTCTTACTTCAAATTTAAAAACTTCACTAAAAAAATGTCTTAAAAGTATCTTCATGCTCTGTACAGTGCTGTAATTAATTACTATCATTATGTAAAAATTAAAAAGAATATATACATTTTTGCTGGTTGTAGCTTAGCTCTCTATGTCTATGTGTGTGTGTGTGTGTGTGTGTGTGTTATCTGATTTTAGCTGCTTTTCCCAAAACAAAACTTTATTGTTTATTTATTTACACAAATTGATTTTTTTAAATTATATATATTTATTTATTTTTTGCATTTTTCTTATACACTGACTCCTTCTCTTGCTGCAAGATGTTACATAATAATTCGTCTTATTACATTATGAACAAGGCACAGCACAAAATCTGTCAAGCTTGAAATACAGTCAATAATACAAATATTATATACCTTAAATCATTTATTGTCATTCTTATATCTCAGATTTTGATGATTATAGCTGCTTTTGCTATTTCCTCATGCAATAAAACCTGATAATTAGCACAGTATGTGTAAGGCTAGAAATGCAAACCTTATAAAGGGCTGTATACCCCTTATACCTCCGATTAGTGGTGTGCACAACTCTTAATGTCTAAAGCTTTGTGTGTTAGAGAAAGTTAATTGCTCTAATTCCGTCTACAACCGTCCAGCTGCTTGTTGAAAAACATCAGAAATTAAGAGAGGGTAAAGCACAGGATCAGGAAGTAAATATTAAATAGTTTTAATGTTATTAAAGGGTCCGCAAATCCTTGTAGTGATGTCATATCAGCAGTAAACAACCATGTAAACAGATCTTAGCGAAAAACCATTGGATTGGTAATAGTTAAGTGTGTGTGTGTGTGTGTGTGTGCCGAATGTGTTGTAAATGTGTTCAGGTTCTCTGTCTTTGTTCCTGAACGAGGCCTAAAAGCCTGCCTCCTCGTCAGCGTTTCCATACAATCAAAACCCACCACTGCCACCATGCGGCCGCACTGAAGCCCCGCCCACACACACACACACACACACACACACACACACACACACACACAAACGCAGTATGTACAGTCGTGAGTAAATTGTTTTTATTTCTTTAAAATCTATTTCTAGTTTAATTTCGTGGAAAAATGACAGAAACGTGCATGTCATTCATTTCAATCACAAACAGCACACACTGCCTCTTAAAATAAACCAACAACATTTTAAATGGAAACTAATATTAGAGAATTATTAAATACATTTATATAAATTATTTTGTAAAGTAATCATTTTTCTGGTGTTCATTTTATTCCTGTGGAAATTCTTATTCTTATATGATTTTCTATACATTACGTTTAGTACATTTTTAATTAAACCCAATTCAGTAAATCATTTTTAGAATCGGTTTGTTTAGCTCAGGGAGTCAGGCATGTTTTTCAAAAGCAGTGTTTTAAATGTTTGCTAATTTTATTAAAGCCTTTGTTATCCGTATTAGACATCTTTAGATTTTAAATACTTTAAGGGTCTTTACTCTTGATCCTCAGCTTCTGAAACTCTGTAAAATTGATTTTTTTTTTTTTTTGCCTATTAAAAAGCAAACAGAATTGTCCACAAAATTAATTCTGTAAATTATTTTATATGTGACAAAAAAAAAAAAAAAAAATAAAGTCAGATCCAGGCCAAGCTTCAGCAGCTGAGTCCATAACACTATCTCCACCATGTTTCACAGATTTTGATCCTTGTTGTTTATCTTCTATATCTTTGACCTGTAATGATTTGTGCTTTTTTGCTGTGGGCTTTAGGTTTCTGGGCTTGGCCTTTTTCTTTGACTCTGCCAACAAGAGCATTCTTCATCCTTTGGCACATTCTTCTAGATTTTTCTTCACAATGAAAGGGCTCTTCTGTCACCTAGAGGAGATCTCCCAGGTAATTTATTAATGTTGGACTCCGCAGTGCTTTTGTTTCTGTTAATAAAGCACCAAGCAGATGATTCAATTTTATGAATGAATTAACTTTACATGGAAATCATGTCCCAGTTCACATATAATTAAATATATTTTTAGAATACAGCATGAATTTACAGAGTCATGTGCACTGTTGTGATAACTGAACACATCCTCAGTAATCCTCATTTGTCAGCTCTGAGACAAATTGTTCAGCACAGTTTCTCTGTGAATGAAGAAAATGACTGAGCAAAAATGACCAAAACCACACATCACTAGGCATTTTGGAAGAAAAAAAAATCAAGAAATGCAAAAATAAAGATTCCTCTTCAGTTTCTTTGAAAGCATTAGGTTCTCCATATTCTTGAAAGTCCTTTGTCCTTTTAAACCTTAAGGTTTCAGTCTCTTCAGTCTCTATCAAAATAAACACATTAATGCAATATGAAATGTTTAAGTTCCTTTAGTCCTCTTATTTTCTAAACCTCACCTAAACTCAGACCCTACAGTTTAAGTCTTAAAATGATACAACAACATGAGTTTAATCATCTGTCACTTGATTTATGAAACTCAGTCTACTGATTATATTTTACATTATTTCCTTCTTTAACAGGGACAATTCACATTATTCAGCATCAGTATGTTATCTCCATCTGCAAAGCCTGGGGAGAATAACATTAAGTTTAAAAGATTAAGATTAAACTATGTCAGTCACTAAATCAAGAATCTCCAATGAGCATCAGAAGAACACTCCTCTGCCAAATCGTGAAGAGATTGTGAACATAGACATGAACTTTCATCAAAAAAAACAGTCATCAGAGTGTGAATGTATAATCACAACCACAGTCTGTGGTATTTAAGTCTAAAATGAGTTGGATATTAATGAGCTAAGCAGCAGAAAACCCCATAGCAGTCACTGTACTGAATGACCGCTGATGGTCTATGAGTTTAGTTTGTATTGTGAATGGCCTTCGGTCTTCACAGAGGAATCAGAGGAGCTTTATCAGTTCTTCAGGGGGCAGCATGACCCACAGGCTTCATTCAGACCCCATATCACTCCCCCCTCCACACATCTCCCTCCCAAAACACCCACCAACATCCTACACTGGCCTTTACTCCAGAATAAAAGGCTTTAAGTTTCTACCTCCAGGCCTCTCCCTCTTCAAAAGAAGCCGAGGCTCTTGGGACAGAAAACATTTAAGAAAATGACCAGAGGACCGGACTCGACCCTGGACCTTTTACTGCTCCTTAACTGAGTCTGAAGATCAGCAGCTTGCACATAAAACTCCAGCCTTAACTTGTGTACTCATATGAACAGTGAATAAGAATGTTAAATATAGATACACACATATATATACACATGCTTTTATATGTCTACTAGTTCTAGTAAATGAGTCTACTAGTTCCACTCATCACAGTGGCACTACATTAAACTCAGCTACTCAGTTAATCTTCACTAAGCTGAACTTTTTGTTTTTGGTTTAATTTTCTTTTCCCACTGTATTTTCAAAATTATGTCACATCCCCAACCCTCTGATTATGTTGATCTCTCTCTCTCTCTCTCTCTCTCTCTCTCTCTCTCTAGTGATTGTGATGTTTTAAAGAGAAACATTAAAAACTCCAGGTTTCCCCCAAACGTCCCTCATAAAGCACCCAGAACTCGCGGAGGAAAAACAGAGAAACTCGTAAAACAGAGGAAAGCAATTAGCATCCGGGTCCTGACACAACACACACACACACACACACACACACACACACAGAGAGAGAGAGAGAGAGAGAGAGAGAGAGAGAGAGAGAGAGAGAGAGAGAGAGAGAGAATAATTAAATTAGAATTGAATTATTCTATTTGATGTGCTGAGTGGACAATGTCGGTTTAGTGGTAAAATCATCAGAAAGTGGATTATTGATCTGGGATTGATGATCACACCACTCCGCTTTATACTGCGACTGAAATATAACAGCATCAGAAGTGAAGTTTTACCCCAGATATCAGTGGATGTACAGCTTCATTAACGCGGCAATAAGCCAATAATTAATACATTCTGAGTGGTAGACGCTGGGACTTAACCTCAAACTGGGCGTTAAATTTAACATTTTAAATTGTCTTTAGTTTATTTAGGTCAGTGGCGTGTTATTTGTATTTTGTTTTACCGGGTGTTCTTTTGTAATATTGAAAATGGCCTATCAGTGATCTTCTTTTAAAGACAAAGCAGGTTATTGAAGGCATTGCGCGATATTTCTATCATTACACGATGAGTTTATTAATTTATTCCAGAGCAAACTGATGAGCTCTTTAATTTGTTTTCATAAATTCTCCCCCGCACGTATCTGCCCTTTTTACCCCACTGCCTGGACCCCAATAAATCAAAACAACAAATTCAGGAAATCCACCAAATTCAAAGACTCTTAATGCTATTAATTATTTTGTTTATTGTATATTGTATATGTATATTGTGTATTTTATTCGAATACAACTCAGTCATGTCTCCTGGCAGAAAGCAGGTCTAGAATTGATATACACTGCAGCTCGGGCTGCACAGAAAAAAGAACATTTTGCGGGAATTTGGAAACAAAATTTGAAGGAAAAACTTCCAGAAATGAAAACAGTATTGTTAATTGCCCTAAATATTTCATTTTTTTTAATTGGAAAACCAGATTAAATCCCTCTTTTACTCTTTATTTTGCCCGAGAACGACAGAACTGAGAACTCCAAGATAATTACAATTTACGAAACTAACAATTTTAGCGAAACTGAATCTAATACTTTTTAATGTGTTTAAATTAATGGTTCATATTATGCAGTAAATGTAGGCCTAATCAACCAGAAACTACCCCATAGCCCTTCCAATACGTCCTTCCTGATACCATGTTGGAAAACAAGTACAGATAATATATTTGCAACAAAATGTGCAGTTCTGAAATGTTTGTCAAAGAAAAACGAAAAAATAGAAAAGCCGAGGACTGCTGAAAATTCTTATTTTGTTTCACGAGATTAGTGTGTTCTGAGAGTTTTTAGACTCTGCTGTATTTTTGATTTTATTTTATCCAATTCAATAAAGTTAAAAAAGGGGGGAAAAAAACTTTTAATTCCTTGTTTTCAAATAAATATTTATTGTTTATTGATTGATTAAAAGCCAGATTAAACACATTTCCAGGGCTGCCCTCAGTTCAGCGACGCTTTATTAGTTTTTTTTTTGTAAACAAAATGTCTTTTTTTGTCTTGTTTTGATTTTTTAATAAAACATGACATATATTTTTAATAGCCGAACTCAAAATATAATGCTGCAAAAAATATACTTTGTCAAAAATCTACATGGCCTCCACATTCATAACAGATTACAACTCAATTCTAATTCAAAATACAATAAAGTGAACAGAAAGGTTCTCTCAGATGAATATCATTCCTTAAATATTTTCTTCTCTTCTCTTCTCTTCTCTTCTCTTCTCTTCTCTTAAATGGATTTTGTAAAAGTTGGTTGTGTGATTCTAGGATCTTGACAGGTTTAAAGGGTTCTTCAAAACTCATGCATCTATTTTATAAAGTCAAGTCATATTTACTTGTACAGCGCTTTTTACAACCTGCTGGTGTCACAAAGCAGCTTTACAGAAATAAAGCAAAATTTAAATTAAAAGCCCCAGGTGAGCAATCCAAAAAGTCCTGTTTAAAGAACCTTTCGTTAAATCGCTCCTTTTTGGAACCAAAACCGTTTCTACTAAAAATCTAACCCTTCTAGGACCTGTATTTTTAAGCGTGATCACTTCAGACAGACCCGGGTGAAAGCATTCACTGATTGACTGTATGAATCTCATTCATTTGGAGGGTGGGGGTCAGGGCAGGTGTCATGTTGATGCCTTATTTTGTAACTTTGTTATCATATTAATTTAAGCCTGTTGGAGTAATAAATTCGGGGTTGTTTATATACCACCTCTGGAGAAATTTAAACGGTTTAAAACAGGTGGAGCCAACCTCCTCAAAAAAGCTCCTCCCCCTAATAAAGCAATGTCGCGCGCAAATGGGTTATTTCAACATCATCATCATCCCATCATCCTCTTATTGTTATTGTGAACATTTGCTGTTAACTGCGGTTAATAAACCGACACATTCTGCTGTAACTCTGCGGAGATCTGTCACATCCATTTTGTGGAAACCCTGGGCCGTTAACAAGATGGCGGCTCTGGGGAGAATTCCACCAATTTTTCAAAATTTTCTTCATAATTAGTGATCGATGTTTCTTTACGGTGGTGGTGGATGGAAGCAGGTGTCTCTGTTTCCACGACACACATCCAGTATTTTTTCCCCTCTCCACAACAAGCAGTTTTATAAGGAATCTTGAAGACAGAATAAAATAAATGGAAATATAGTGGTAAATTTAATTCTTAAAAGAAAGTGGAAAATCTGATGGCAAAAAAAAATAAATTTTATTTAGTGATTAGGCTGTCTAACAAGAAAATGCATAAACTGGGACACGACATCTCTGGTATCAGACAGTGAATTCATAAATGTTTTATGTAAGACATTTTGTAAAAGCGAGTATTTCAGTGAAGGCCATTCACCAACACTTTGAACTATTTTGACTCACTAAGTTTTTTTTAGATCAGAGCATTTCCCACCAGACGACCCCAACCACACTCTATCACTTTGATGAGTCCTTAGTCATTTAGTTTTGCAGAAATTATAAAAGAGGTTTTCTCTCAGTATTGAGGCATATATTTGTTTTAGCTTTTATTAATTTTGTCCTCACCTTACTCGTTAAACTGTATCGGTTACATTACCATAGGAGGACGTATTTATCTTAGGTTCTTTCCTCGCAATGAACAACTTATTATCTGTAGTATGTGTTTATAGGAGTTTGTACATATTATTTTATGTAATGTTTTGGTAACGTACTTTGTGACTCGTGTTTGTGAAAATTGCTGTATAAATAAATCTGACATGCTTACTTATACGAACATTTAAATATGTTTATTTAACCCTCTCTGCGCCAGTATAAAAATCTGTCGTTATTGACCATTTCGGATTCAGGCCGGTGAACTCAGCTCTTGTTTGTATAAAACCCTGTTTTCTTTGACTTCTCTACATGTGGTGTGAATCCAGCTGAGTGTCAGACATAAATATCGGCATCATGCATATTCTACAGCCTCCACCATTTGACGAAAGAGGTTTCATACCTGTTTTAACCAATCCCGCTTCGGTTCAGGCCTCAAACAGAGGTCATGATGACGTTTGGTGTTTGATAAATAATCTGAATTACAAACTTCAAACGGTTGAAAATGGCTGGTTTTGTGTGATCCTTCCACCCAAGGTTCTAAGCTTTTCTATAAACAGAACTGAGTTGAAATTCATGTGTATATTTATCAAGATGCATTATACAAAATACTACGAAATGTTAATTCTTATAAAAATAAATCTGAAATCTTAAACATAGGTTTTGTTACATATGTTTATGCTAAAAGAAATTACAGGAAATCTTCAGATGTCTGGTTCCATTCACCACCACTGTGAACAATTCTGACTTGATGGTTATCTGCTACAGAACATAATCTAACCATAATCACGCTGGAAATTATTTATAAATGAAACGTATTCCTCAGAGAATTGCTATAATGATGTGAAAAGGTTTCCAACGATCTGTCTGTGATATACAGATATAGGCTATTTATACAAACATTTCTGCACATAATCAAAAACCTGCCTCACCTCAATAGTTTCCTTTCTCCATTTTTTACTAGAGATTGGGACAGTTACACTTAATCTTTTTCTTTCATTAATTCATATACAATTATGTCTTAGTGCCATTTGAATGTCAACAAAAACAAAACAAAAAAAAAGTTTTCCTGCAGGCCACTTTTTTTCATTATATTTAAATCCCTTAAATCTTGGGTTCTGTATGAGAATCGTTAATCTAGCATGCCAACGTTTGGAATTTTAGACTCAACAAGTGAACAATTTTTCAGTTATTTATTGATATTATTATTCAACATGAGCCGACAGTCTGATAATGTGTTCAGTCAAATGCCCAAAGGTCAATTCGTTTAATGATTCGGTATATGGTTCTAAACCATGAAATACACTACATATATTGATTACTGCCTTTAAATAACCACTTTTCAGTGCTATATGGAATTCCTGAATATATAAACAGTTTCATATTCAAGAGAGTTAAACCGATGGACTGATTATTTGAAAAATGGGCCGCAGTTACCAAGAAGATGAATCAATCTATTTGATAAACATTATGGACCAGTCGCGTAAAGCTTTTAGACATTTAAGTACAGGAAGTCATCTGTTTTGGATATTCTTGGCTGGACAGTTTTATCATTGCCTGTATGCACGTCTCAGCGGAACGATTATTCAACAGCCCCAGTTGATTTAGCGAGTCCACGTGCGGCGGTTTGAAACTGGAAGTTTGGTTTAAATTTAAATTTAAGCCAACGGACCACATGCACGGGCCATTTTTATTCACTCCCCACCTAATATGAAACCCCTTATGGGCTGAGTTTAGCTAATTTCACCGTGAGAAAAGGTGTTGTTTGTTTGTCTGGTTTATCGTCATTTTATGACAGAATAAGAACCACAAAAGGCTTCCACTGTTTTCACCAGTTAGTTTATCATCAGTTCTATACAGGTCCTTAATTGCTAAAAGTGTAGAACGAGGTAATCAAGAACAACGATAGGTAGATAACGCAACTGAAATCAAACCTGTTCAACAAGAGGATAAATAGGGATCTTTATTATCAGACCAAATGTTTGTGTATAATTTACCAGTTTACTGGAAAATCCTGCTTTGTTAAACAGGGTCAATCCTCTCTATGAGTAAAGTTCATTTATTAACTCTTATGGGCTTAACTTAGCTGTACTTTTTAGAATCATAGATTAAGGGATGGTCAATACAATGTTCTAAAAATGATACTCTGCACAGTTACATCCACCACAGTCATCTGAGTGCAGGTAGCTAAAATAAATGCTTCTAAACTACAGGTAAAATAACAATGATTACCACTCTTTAACACACATCTTACAGGAAGCCTGGATTCTAAATATATCCCTACACTATAGAGTTCTTGCTTAACTTGATTCTTGAATTATAGACTCCTGGACCAGTGCATGGTTTGACACAGTGATATTTGCAATTCAGACACGTTTTGACAATTTTATGGCATGTGGGTTCTATACAGGGGATACAGAGACAGAGAAGTGTAACAGAAAACAAGATGTCTCTCCGATAAACCCCAAATTGAGGCTTTTCCTATAGGAACGTCCCTCAACTCTTTTGCTGTTGGACAAGTTACTTTTTGGACTTCAGGGAATTTAAATTATCTGGTCAACTGAGAAATACTGCTTTGTGTTATACCCCTCAAGCTAATATTTATGTGATTTTATGCAGTTTATTATAATTGGTTCTTATTTAATTACTCCGAGCGCTTTTGCATCACTTCCTCAGCTATTTCCCGGCCATTTTATTTAGCAAATCACAATTCTTTACCTCAGAATAAGCGCTAAGATGTGCAGTACATAACGTTTAACATCTATCGAGCTCCCTGATCAGGTGACGCGTTCACGTGACCGCGCTTCACACAAAATGGAGTTGTCAGAGTCTGTGGTGAAGGGGCTGCAAACGTTAGCAGATTCGGCTTCATTCGACTTCAAATCTTTCTCTATATTCATTGAAACGGCCTTCGACACTCTGCTGTCCTCCAGGTGTCACGGTGCTCTGGGTAAGACTGATATTTTCTCCCCTTTTTTACTCCACTATCTTAGGGTTTGTTTACATTGGGGATGATGAGGGATCAGCTAACTGTGCTGTTCCACTGCTGTATTTCAGTAAAGATCCTTAATAAACCACTGCTTAACTTATATAAAGCGTTATCGTTGATTACAATTAGCTTAAGTCCCTTTAAACATCACAGTAAGTCTAATAGTCTGTATAGATAGTAGGCTAAGCTAGCATCTTAGCACGTATTGTAGCCGTCAGCATCATTCTAGACACTGCTGACAACCGAGATGTAATTATTATTATTTTTTACCTACGATAGAAGAACAGAATGTAATGGATGTAGGATAAAAAGAGAAGACATTAATGAGAGAATTGTATTTTTGTAGATATGGAGGAAAAGGCATACATACCTCTCTGTGTATTCATGATGCATTGTTCTGCTGTGTCAGAATCTCATTAAAACTGCTTAAGCATGTCCTGAATTATCTCAGTAGAGACAAACTAACAGCCTTTCTGTCTATAGATATTGCAGTAATGTAGTGTCTTGGCATATGGTGTAGCCTGTTTATGCAACACTACAGACAGCAGACACTGGTTTATATCCCTACACTTTAGCTGGAATAATAGTGAATGTCAAAAATGGATAAAAAGGTTTACATATCTTAGGAACCATCCAGCTAGATGGTAGAAGACTTTTAGTTGTTCCTGAAAGCTGTGCTGCCTCAATACCAACATATCCAAACTTATCTGACTATTCTAATTACTGAATTAGGCACAATTTAAAGGTATACTATGTAATATACACACATTAAAATTACAGTTTCAAAATCACTGTTATGTTCCACTGAGGTGTAACAGGGAGAACGCAGCCTCTGTTGCTACTAATCCAGGCTCAGCACTGCAGAAACTGCACTATGTAACTTTTGGAGGAGGGTAGGGAACCAATCTCCCTCCATTGATTTCAGTACAGTGCTGTACAAATGAATTACACTAGGGGAGCCCCAGCAGCAGCAGCAAAAAAAAAAAACAATACAAAAAAAAAAAAGCTTACCTAGTGTTCCTTTAAGGTGCACACATGGTGTTATCTCTATTGAAAAACATTATAAATATAAACATACACTCAGGAGTAGCCACGCAAGAGCCTAAACTCTCCATGCCCATAGAGTTGTCTAGGGAGATAAAAATCCCTGTAGCATTGAGCTGGGGTGCAGTGGAGCTCTGGGATATGTTGAGGTAGCCCTTGTGATTCTCTCTGCTGTCCATAGGATTATAAGTTGATTCAGAAAGGGATGCCCCGGCCATATAACAGTTTATATTAATGTTAGACTTTAATTCAGCAAAAGCTCTTGCGCTCTCTCTCTCTCTCATATATATATCAGATGACTTTACTTTGTTTCCACTCATCATAGATCACTCCCAGTTGAAGAACATTGATCAAGCGCTTCTGAAACACTGTCATATCGCAATAACCACTTTTATACTAGAAGCGGTAAAGCAAAATGCAGACAAGTCAACCATCAGGTAATGATTTCATGCTTTGTCAACCGTTATTCCTGCAGTAGTTTAGTGTCCATTTCAACAAAATGACCAACATTTGTCTTTACAGTTCGTGCCTTGAGGATGTCAGGTTTGATACAGAGAGGGTGGATGCCTTTTATACTTTATTCCAGGTGAGGTCTAACCCCTTTCACTGAATATGTCTAATTTTGTAAATTATTTGTAGAGTAAGAATGGTTCACTTTTATTTATTTATTTTTCAGAAAAACAAAAGAAACCTGGAAAGTCTTTTGTCAAGGTCAGTTATGTAGAGATGTATCCTGGATGCTAATTCTCTCTACTTGTATATAGATATTTATATGTACACTCTCTCTCTTATATATATATATATATATATATATATATATATATATATATATATATAATTATTTATGTGTGTGTGTATGCATGCATGTATGTATATAGATAGATAGATATAGATATATAGATAGATATAGATAGGGGTTGGACAATGAAACTGAAACACCTGGTTTTAGACAACAATAATTTATTAGCATGGTGTATGGCCTCCTTTTGCGGCCAAAACAGCGTCAATTTGTCTTGGGAGTGACGTATACAAGTCCTGCACAGTGGTCAGAGGGATTTTAAGCCATTCTTCTTGCAGGATATTGGCCAGGTCACTACGTGATGCTGGTGGAGGGAATGTTTCCTGATTCGCTCCTCCAAAACACCCCAAAGTGGCTCAATAATATATAGATCTGGTGACTGTGCAGGCAATGGGAGATGTTCAACTTCACTTTCAAGTTCATCAAACCAATCTTTCACCAGTCTTGCTGTGTGTATTGGTGCATTGTCGTCCTGATACACGGCATCGCATTCAGGATACAATGTTTGAACCATTGGATGCACATGGTCCTCCAGAATGGTTCGGTAGTCCTTGGCAGTCCTTGGCCCATCTAGCACAAGTATTGGGCCAAGGGAACGCCATGATAGGGCAGCCCAAATCATCACTGATCCACCACCATGCTTCACTCTGGGCATGCAACAGTCTGGGTGGTACGCTTCTTTGGGGTTTCTCCACACCGTAACTCTCCCGGATGTGGGGAAAACAGTAAAGGTGGACTCATCAGAGAACAATACATGTTTCACATTGTCCATAGCCCAACATTTGCGCTCCTTGCACCAATGAAACCGACGTTTGGCATTGGCATGAGTGACCAAAGGTTTGGCTATAGCAGCCAGGCCGAGTACATTGACCCTGTGGAGCTCCTGACGGACAGTTCTGGTGGAAACAGGAGAGTTGAAGTGCACATTTAATTCTGCTGTGATTTGGGCAGCCATGGTTTTATGTTTTTTTTTGATACAATCCGGGTTAGCACCCGAACACCCCTCTCAGACAGCTTCCTCTTGCGTCCACAGTTAATCCTTTTGGATGTGTTTCGTCCTTCTTGGGGGTATGCTGACATTACCCTGGATACCGTGGCTCTTGATACATCACAAAGACGTGCTGTCTTGGTCACAGATGCGCCAGCAAATCGTGCACCAACAATTTGCCCTCTTTTGAACTCTTGTATGTCATCCATAATGTTGTGTGCATTGCAATATTTTGAGCAAAACTGTGCTCTTACCCTCTGCTAATTGAACCTTCACACCCTGCTCTTACTGGTGCAATGTGCAATTAATGAAGATTGGCCACCAGGCTGGTCCAATTTAGCCATGAAACCTCCCACAGTAAAATGACAGGTGTTTCAGTTTCATTGTCCAACACTGTGTGTGTACTAATCCGATTTCTTTTTTTTTTTTTTAAATAATTGCTTTGAAAAAAAAAAAAAAAAAACTTTGGGTGCCTTTTACATAAGTCAACAGTCAAAGTATTGTAACATTATATTATACTCACTTGCAAGAAATACATTGCACCCAAAACACAGTTCAGTTGCCAATACTGATTTTTTTTATTTAAACATAACTTTTCACAGCATTTAGCTGGTCAACACTATTCAGACATTTATCCTGAAATTTTAAAACTTAAAGCAAAACTTTAAATATAAGGATCTAAAGTAATATTCAAAATGAAAGTAGTGCAAACATGGCTTTTTGTGACCCTCAACTAGTAGTAAGATGGCTGCCAGTTCAATCTTTTTCCATCACATGAAACCTGAAATTCAACTCAGTGAAATCTCTATACAAAACTTAACACTTGTATAAAAACTTTTCCAGTATAAAAAATACAAATATGTTTGTGGTGTTAAAGTTCCCACCACTGCTACCACCTCGTGAGACACTGGGCGGTCTTGCTGTCTTCTCCACACTGCTTTACAAGCCTCTCACAACAATCGCTCTATCACGTGATGCCTGCCGGTCCTATGCGAAAGTGCTGCATTGGCTTACGGCCTGTTGCAAATTTCACCCAAAAATTATTATTATTATTATTTTTTTATATATATTTAATGGATCGGATTGCATGTTTTGTTCCTTTACGATATCCGATCCAGCAATTTAGGCCAGAATCGGACCGATACTGAATATCAGATCGGCGCATCCCTAATGTATGCATACATACATTCTATATATTTTTATTTTTTTATACCCCAACATCCCAAATTGCTATAGTCACTTTTATATCTGCACTTTATTTGTTAATATACTGTATTTTGTAAGGCAAACTGCATTTGTCATTGTACCTGTACTCTGCACAATGACAATGTTGAAACTAATCTAATCAAATTACAGGTTGAATTTTTCATAAATATTTATAGCCTGAATTGATCTGACATTGTAGCTAATACAATGTGGGCTGGTGTCAGCATCACGGATTAAGCTTTGTAACTTAGTTTTGGATTACATTGTATTAGCAATGAAGAATAGCCTTTGAGAATTCTTGTCTTAATCTTAACTTGTGTTGGTCAGCTGACCTCGTGTACACCCTGTGGTCTAAAAGGAATGGAATATGTACTAATCATCAGTTTTCACTTGCCTTTGTTTTTCTTTCTAGTATTGACAGATGCCCCCCACACATAACTGATGCCTCGTGGCGTCTGGAGTATTGCATAAAGGTAAGATGCCATTTCGGTTAACTATTAAAGGAGATGACAAAACTAATACCATCCTTTGAGACTTGTGTTTTTTTTTTTGTATTAGAATGGCCATGTGCATAAGGTCAATCAACCATCTTACCTCATCTCATTCAACCTTGAGGTATGTGTCTGTGTATTCTACATTCTGCTTAAAATTGATTCATTTATTCCTCTGTTTCCAATGTTCCAGAATTGGCACTAACACCAAACTGATATTTTACAGAATGGCGAAAGTGAGGGAACGACTTCAGAATTAAATTTTAGTTGCACGTTGGAGCAACTTCAGGTATTTATTTAAGATGATAACATCAGACAGTTGCATAAAATGTTAATCTGTTTCCACCAGAAGGAAATCCTTAGATTTATATCCAATGGAAACAATGAGCCTCCATAAGTCACCTGAACCACACTGACAGCCCTGCACATAAGAGTCTGAAGTGTATTTGTCTCCAGGCTGTTTTCTTGACTTTGCAGCATGGCATGGCATGTCTAATGTATATTTAATTAAAAAGCTGAAGTTTAAATATTTTAGACACCCAGCTTGAGTCCAAATTCATTTTAGCAGAGACAAGTGGTGGAAGGTTAAAGGGACTTTACTGGATGACGTAAACAAAGTGATGTATAGGGTGTTGGTGTGAAATATTTGACTGGACATGAAAGTACACTTTCAGAAAAACTGTCACTGTGGTGGTAGCCTCAAAGGTACATATTCAGTACTTTTTTTTTTTTTTTTAGTTATTTACAATTCATATAGAAATATTTTATAGTTAAAGTCAAGCTGTGTTGATTTCATACACCCCATTTCATCTCATGTATTTTATTTTACACGGTTTTATAACGAATGCTTAGAAATATTCACCTCTCCTGGATAAGACTTAAAACATCTGTTGTTTTCATTTGTGATGATGGTAAAATAGTGGAATTTCTGGAAACACAGAAACCAGTAGATCTTGTTGGAGACAATGTTCTGCATGGCCCAAACCATCTCTCAGCAGCATGGTCTCAATGTGAAATCTACATATTTTACTAGAAGACCATTTCCATTGTTCGTACAATGTGTAGTAAATATAGTTTGCCTTTTTAAAATTCATACCAATCAAAGTTTCATAATCTACAAATGTGAATATCTGGAGTGATCTTTTTAGAAGTATTTATACTAAAAGTCATTACTAATTGTGATGCCTTAGTACTGTATAAGCTGCATATTCCTAATCATTTAAAACAAACGAAGTTGACTAGAAATCAAAAGCTCACTCAACAATTTAGTGGTAAAACTTCTTTGAAAACTGAGATTCCCTTTTAATCCATGGTTCTGAGAACACCAGGCTTGTCATGAAACAAATGATCTTTTTTAAAGACAAAGAAACAGGAAATTGTGAGCTTGCCCTAATTCCAGTTAAAGCAGAAAGAGCTTGGATTGTTGATATGATGATACCTGTGAAAAGAATGTTGTTTGTTAGACTACCTAAAGACATTTATTAAGTGTTCAGTGTGTGTTTTTGAGTGTGTCACAATCTGAATCCATTACAGCATGGATTTAAATCCTTTCACAATGAATATTAAAATAAATCCAGCCTTGTTTCTGATCAACAAGCCATGGTCAGCCCCGAGGATTTGTGTGTAGTTTTTCATTTGTTCACTTTTGAACTTTCCACCTTTTTTAACGTTGAGAATTTAGTTGCAGCATTTAAAAAAAACGTTGATCTGGAGTTGATTTAAATGTAATTGTTTGTCCAGCTGTTTGGGGTTTTCATGGGTAAATGGCCTGCTTTAGTGTCAGCTTTTGATTTCCACAAACACACTGCTGCCCTTAAACACACACCATTAGTAATTTACCAAGGCGCTGAATTAGCGTGATCTAAATCATCTTCCTGACAGTCATTATGCTGAAGACGTATATATTTTTAAATACCTCTTTCTGGGAACGGCCCTGGCTCAGATTTAATCACCTCCACGTTTTCCGAGCCAAGTGTCATTTATAAATTTGTATGTTTATGGCTTTTATTTATTTATTTATTTAGTTTAGTTGCATAAATTAATTTAAGACGAGTACACGTAGAAATTCATCGGGCAGTTAATCCACCCCACGCTATGCTCCTTACACTTTTTCAGTTCTTGTATATCTTTCAAATCTGTATTTTCAAGGAGCTGAGGGACACAGCAGTAGAAATGATCTAAATCATCGATCGAGACGGCCAGTTTATCCCACCATCTTTATTTATATCATTTTGTTTTCTTTTCAACACAAACGTTCAACTTTTGGCCTCGAAAGAAGGTCTGGGTGGCTCTTATTTACATCTATTCAGCAGCCCTTCCCTCGACCTTATCACATGCTCCTTTTGGGTTATTCCTCTCCGCTGAATTTTAAATATGAACTGCGGGATGTAGAGGTTCTTAATAAATGAACAAAGATGTTGATGAGGCAGGTCTGTTTTACCGATGAAGTGCCTGTATTTATGGTTCACGGCAGTTTGTTGTTTTGCCACGTCTTTGTCTGGAGAAACGCAAATGAAATGTAAATTAAAGAGTGACTTAATTAAAGCAGTGGTCTCCACGACCACATAACCCCCAGATGGTTCACTTTTTTTTGGGGTACCACCCCGAAACACAATGCAGAGAGAAAGAGAGAAAGAGAGAGAGAGAGAGAGAGTGAGAGAGAGATAGATAGAGATGTGCAGCAGGGTGTCAGGGTGGATTTGAGGACAAGTAATTATATAATGATTACAGAGAATTGTTTCTTAATTTATATCAATATCAAGAGTGCACGGAGCTTGTCTGAGTCAGCTGATGTCACGTCAGTGTAATTTCTAAACATTGATGCAATTGTTCTAATTGTTTGGGGATATAAAATACATGGAAATGGGTGTCTGGAAAAGTGACAAAGCTTTGGCTGTGATCTGAACCCTGTTTAGGATTTAGTGGGGAAGATGAAGGACGCAGCGAAGAGCGTGGAGAGAGCCACCCAGCTCTGAAGACCCGAAAGGCGGCGGGACACCCCTCACCACATTCGATCCCAGCGGACACACCGAGGATTGTTTCTATCTGCTCTTTCTATGATTCCTTTTTTCATAAAATAAAACATGATCCAAAACGTTTGCGTTGCAGTCGTGATCTTTGGGATGTGCTGTATGTCTGTATATATATGGTGATTCACATCACTGAAGTGTGTGAATACCCTGGGATATATATTATTTAGGACTAAGCACAGTAACAGCGAGCAGCTCCAGTAAAGACCGTTCCAGTAGTGCTCTTCTATAGTCGCTGGAGTGTGGATGACGTTAACGTTGACAGCAGAGCTATGTCCCCTTTTTTTAAAGGCAAACTTAACATCTGTTCATTAATACATGCTAATAGAGATGTCAGAGGTCTGCTTAAACCTCGGTTACAGCGCGAGGTTGAGAGTAACAAGCTTAAGACGTGAAATACACACGTCCCCAGTCTTTACCTTGTCACTGATTAAAGGTATGAGTCTCAGTGACCATCCAGAACTCCACAGAGTCCACAGAGACGTGACCCATCAGACAACTATCGACGCTCAACTGAAGAAGATACTGTACTTAAATAATTACTGGCGGGATGTTACCTGTTTTCAAACCGTAAAACGCGCACTCGACTGAATAAAAGACTCCGCTCTCTCCTCAGTTACTGTTCTTCTGTATGACCTCAGTCTCCAGTTCTCTTTCCTGTGTGATGTGATGGTTTTTATTGTCGATGCTGCTGTCTGATCGGGTCCCTACGCTGACTCAGTAGCTTCAGCTTTTTTAAATGAAACCGATAGAGAAGAACAGAGGGGTCCACACTTCAGTTCCGGTGTCGAAAGACGCTGGATGTTCCCCGGAGTTCTACCACAGACGCTTCTCAGTATTTAAACAGGACCCTGAACGACCATTTGAAAGGATGGGATATTCTTAGCCTTTCCCAATCTAAATATTGTAAATAATATTCTACATGGCCTTAAAAACGGGTTCCACTATGGTCTGTGTCTGAGAACCCTTTTCTAAGAGTGTACCCGCCTCTGGATTTAGGTTTGAATATTAAAAAATAACGCAGCAAAAGTGAAAAAAAGTAAAAAAAAAAAAAACATCAGAAACTCCAAACACTTGAAAATTTCATGGCGTGTGCATTTCTTCCAAAATCAGGATTCTACGGACTGTCTTTATTAAAGGTTCTAGATTAAAGACTTGTTTAATTTACGTGGTTCTAACACCAAAACAAGCTCTTAAGTCGTTTCAACCTGCGTCATAACACAAGAAAAACCCGTTTTGGTGCTAGAACCGTTTAAAATATAAGATCTGGAACCATCCATATATTCTTTTCTAGTCTGAAGAGTCGTTCCATCATACAGCTGTCTCTGTATAGAACTCATAGTTCTAAAAATATTAAAATTTAATCTTGAACCACCGTTTTAAGATAATGTTGCAGAAAGGTGACAGTTTTGACTCGTGAGTTGGGGTTTTTCTGATGAATTTCCAATGATTTTTGAACAATGTTTGTTTACAGAACAAACCACTGTGGAAAAGTTTTTTTTTTTTAATTTACACGAAGGTTCTCTTTAGAACCAGTGGCTTTGCTGAAGAACCTGTGAATAGCCGTTTTTAAGGCTTCAGTGTTTCCACATCAGTTTCTCACTCCAGACCACCATGAGCTGCTGAGGAGGCACGCGGTGGAAATAAACATCAAACATCACTAAGAATCAAAAACAGCCGCTACGTGAAGAAATTAAGTGCTGCGCGTGAACCCAACGTTCGCCGCCCCCACTCATCCACTAACAATACACCGACACATATTCCCAGGACGCCCTTAAGGAGCGGTACCACGTGACGCACGGGGGCGGGCGCACTGCAAGCCATTTTGGGGGCCGGAGTCAGTTTGCGCGAGGCTTTCAGCTTTCAGCGCCGGGAATCCGATCGCGAGAGCAAAACGCGCAAAGAAAGCCTGCGCGCGCCAGCACTGCGCGAGCAACGCACCGAGCATCGGCACCAGAGGTCTCGCCGCGAGCTTTTAGGCCACCGCGCGTGAGGGGGTGGCAACAGGCCAGCGCGAGGGTTTGGTGCGCGAGGCTTGGCGCAATTTCACCGCGAAATGCTCGCGACTTTCGCAGCTCGGCTCGCGACTGACAGCGTCTGCAGCAGTTCCGTTTTCAAGATGGCCGCTCGGCTCGCGCTCGTTTGCTGGTGATCGACTTTTTTTCCCTCCCCTCCTCCCTCTCCTCCTCTCCTCCTCCTCTTCCCTCCCTCCATCCCTCCCTCCTTCTCTCTGTCTCTTTTCTCTTTCTTTCCCCTCTTTCTCCTTCCTTCTCTCCGTCAACTTAAGCGCTCTGAAGGAAAGTCCAGGGTTGTTGCGCCGCCAGGTGCGTCCTTTTTTCTTCTGTGTGTGTGTGTGTGGACCGCGTGCGCCCTTTTACGTTTTGTGTATGTGGAAGTACGTGTGTGTGTGTGTGTGTGTGTATGTGTGTATGTGTATGTGTGTACGTGGTGTGATGTTTGAAATCGCGCACGCGATCGCTATTGCGGCTCTTTATTGACGCCGTGTTTATCATGACTTCTCTTCGCGTGGCGCCGCGCGCAGCGTTTAATTAGTCTTTTGTCGTTTTATTCTCGCGTTCACGCGCTTTGTTCACGATTTCTGCTTCGTCCCGAGCACGCGACCTGGCTCGGATGGGCGCGCGATCAGACGCGTTTTCTGCTTATTCCGAGCCCGAGTGATGCTCCCATCCCGTACACGTTATAGAGCCGGGGTCTCTGAGGGGTGCAGGAGGCGTTGGGTTTGCTCTAATAGGAAAAAAGCTCGGTTTGCGACTTGGAGGAACTTAAATCCAGCAGCTGGAGGCTGAGAAGAGGCGGCTCGCGCACGGGGAGCGCGTGCGTTTATGAGAATCATTCGTTAATATAAAGGCGGGTGAAATGTGCAGACCGCACTCTGTAAAACCCTCGTGCGTTTCCGAGCGCTGTGGGTTCGGTGTAGCTGTTTGTTGTTGTTGTTTGTTGTTGTTATTTCATTGACAATAGTGTGGCACGTGTCGGAGGGGGGCTTGCACGGGGCTCGCGCTGCAGCCTGTTTACTCGCTGCTCGGATCGTTAAACCTGGGGTTTAAAGATGAGGCCGATGTTGAGAGCTGGGTTTATAGTCTGAGAGCTTCATTTTATCAGGCGGTGCATTTTCTGTTCTGGCTTCAACGTCATTGATCAGTTTGGCTTTTTTATTTTTTTTTAAATAAAAACGCTGTTGACATTTTTACGCTTCGTGTCTTCGTCTCTTGTCTCCGTCAGACCTCGGGTGTGGGATTTGACGGGGCCTGGTGGATCAGGTGTAAATCAAAGTAGCCTAAATTTTAACAGTGTGTCTAGTCCTGCGCTGAGGATCAAGAATAAGACGCAGATCAATGTTGTTGTATGAGGCTTGACCAGTTGCCTTTGTTTCTCAGGCAGCTTCGGGCTTTGCACTAGGCACGAATTCTCAGTTTAGCCAGATCTACTAAGCTCAAACTCAAGCCTGCATAGAGCTGAGGGACATTTGGGCAGTTCTCAACTCTGAAGAATCACGGACGGTAAAGACACAAAGCAGGGTTTCCCAGTTTATCCGGATAAATTAAGCCCAAACTCAGTCCTGTGCGGAGTGAGCTGAAGAGCGGTTCTAAGGGGAAATATCGGGTTTAAATTAAACCTGGTAAACTACAAAAAACCCTTAACGTTTGTCAAGGTGCACCTGTGTTTACTCCCTTGCAGCAGTCAGGGGCGTTTGTGGAGGACGTTATGGGGGGCGTCTGTTTACTCAACCCCCACGGATTCAAAACACACAGCACTGGAGGTGATATTTAAACCGAGGTCTGTGTAAACGACGGTGTGCTGTTCTCCCGCTGTCATTAACCTGGGGCCAGGGAATGGACAGAAGCCCGGTGCAGTATCAGACAGAGCCGATGTTTTGACTGGACTGCAGCTGTTGACAGATTATCCCTCGTGGTCATCACGGAGCCCACACTGATGAGGACAAGGCTGCTCCTCACTGGCGCAACGCAAATTAACGGCTAGGTATAAGGTTGCGTTAGTGCTGGTCAGACGTGTTGTTCGGTCGTTTCTCCGCATGTTCCCTGCTTTTGGATCCCATTCCTTTTGGTTTTCTTTGGTCACAGCGTCCAGCCTGATCTCCCCTGGCGCGTGTGGAACGATCTGCTGCCGGTGGGAATATAAAGCGGTGTCTTCATTACTGAAACCAATGGGGATTTTGGAGATCTTCGTGCCTTCACGAACCCGGAGGAACCTGATGGTCATCTCTTGCCAAGTCTGTGATGAACTGGGCGCCAAGCCCGTGAAGAAAGTTTCGTCTACGCATGCTTCTTTTAGTCCGTGCCCGCCCGTGTTTCCCTGCGGCTCCGGTAGGATGCTGCAAGGGAAAAAGGAGCACTGAGCCGTCTTTTGGCTTCACTGCCCAGCACCAGCGAGCTGACCTCCAACCGCGTGTCCAATTCAGACCCAGTGCTGGGCAAAACAGCGCGGTTCCAAACTGAACCCTGCATCCGTAGATACGCGTTTCCATTGCTGCGGTTTAATTCGTCGCCACGTGGAAAGGACCGATGTTGCTATAGAAACAGAAAGCATCCCCGAGCTCTGCTGAACTCAGAGTGGCAGTTCAGGAAAAATGCCACTGCTTAAATACCCCAAATCAGCTCAGAGGGGTGGGTAGAACCGGGCTGTGTCGGATGCTGTGTTCTATAGTGTGTAGTCTGTGGTCTTGTTGTCCTTGTGTGTGTGTGCGTGTGTGTCTGTCCAAAGAAAAACATGTTTCTCCAAAGTAGTTCCCCTACAAGAGAAGGACAAAACCTCATTAACTTTTCATTAACTTTTTTTTTGGAGCATTTCTATTGGTCCATTCACCATGGCATTTTCACAAAGTGTCAGTGACAGCAGCTGTGTTCACAAGATGCAGTAAAAATGGAGGTACATGCTTTTCTCTGGACAGAGACATCATGGTGATTTTGGACTGTCCATCAGTCTAGCTGAATATCTCTCTCTCTCTCTCTCTCTCTCTTTCTCTCTATCTCTAGGCGTTAAACCCTTCCATGACAATGCATCGCACAACAAGGATCAAGATCACTGAACTCAACCCTCACCTGATGTGTGTCCTTTGTGGGGGGTACTTCATTGATGCCACCACAATCATAGAATGCCTGCATTCTTGTAAGTACCTGCTCAACACCTGCTTCCACCAGGTTCAGTCACACCTCACCTGATGACTCCTGTTCTCTCCTTTGATTCATCAGTCTGTAAAATGTGCATTGTCCGGTACCTTGAGACCAGTAAGTACTGCCCCATATGTGACGTCCAGGTGCACAAAACAAAGCCCCTTCTCAACATAAGGTGAGCCATGATCCATTTTTTCCCCATCACTCCCTTAGTGAATGTATTGAGGAAGAGGAATGATGTCTGATAAGCACGTAGTTTTTCATATCTCCTGTGGTTTCTGTTGTAAAAGAATCAGCCATAACTACTCTAAATAACCTGTAGTCTATCCCTATATCTACTGTATGTATTGATATTGTGGCCATTATAACAGACACAGTAAACTGTATCCAAAGGACTCCGATGTTAAATGAGAATATTAAATATAAACTTGGAAGTATTGCGTATAGTAAATAAAACCTTTGATTCTGCAGTTGCTGCTCAGATAAAAATGTACACAACTAAGTGGGTGTTTTCCACTCTCTCAGGTCAGACAAAACTCTCCAGGACATCGTGTACAAATTGGTTCCAGGGCTCTTCAAAAGTAAGCGACATTAAATACCAGGGGTAGACATTTGGACAAAGATGTAAAACTGTTCAGTGACAATATCCCTCTTCTCCTCACTTAGAGCTCTTCCTTTCCTTTCTTTCTTGCAGATGAAATGAAACGGAGGAGAGATTTCTATGCTGAACATCCATCAGTAGATAGTACATTATTTTTTACTTGTTTATTAACAGTTTACATGCTATTATTATTTAATAGATACATCTATAAACACCTACCTACCTACCTACATATATATATATATTTCAATGGAAGTCAGTGTAAAACTATTCATTTCCTTGTGCACTTCATTCGCTGTGAAATGTTCACTGTGTGAAGGACAGCTGCTGTGTGTAAACTATGTAATGATGTAGTAAACTTAAAACATGATACATTTTTATTTTTATTTTTATTTTTTTTTTTATCATTTTTTTCCAGCTGCTAATGGGTCCAATGAGGATCGTGGAGAGGTTGCAGACGAAGACAAGAGGATCATCACGGACGATGAGATTATCAGCCTCTCCATTGAGTTTTTTGACCCAAGGTGTGTATTTTCATCTGCTGCAAGCACAGTTTGTCCTTTGTATAATTTCAGGGCTTAATTATTTATGATTTTTATTTTAGGCCGAGACAGCAAAGCAGCACAGAGGACAAACCGACAAAAGAAGAGGTGAGAGTATTTGCCCTGCTCCTAATGGAGATCATTTTTAATATTGTTTAATATTAAAAGTAATCATCATGTTCAGATTATTAGTTCAGTTTAACTGTAACCGCATGCTCCAGTTTTTCCAGTTTGTTGAAAAGCCTGATGTTTGTACTACTCCTTTTCTGAGATGTGTTTCTGATTGGTTCTTTCCAAGGTAAATAACAAGAGGTACTTACAGTGTCCCGCTGCTATGACTGTGATGCATTTGAGGAAATTTCTGCGAAGTAAGATGGATATTCCCTGTAGCTTCCAGGTGGGTTATTTTCCAGACTTTAATTCCTAGGGATTGGGGTGTTGTTGTAGTAGTTTGGCTTTCCAAAATTACACAGTTTACAATATTATTTCGCCATCTCTTCAGTTTGTGGTACATTGCACATTTTAAACCATGTTTCAGGGGATTTTCCTCTATTTCAGGAATCTGTGCCATAACAGGATGCCACTGTCTCTTCTGTCATTTTTCTGCAGATTGAAGTTATGTATGAGGACGAGCCGCTGAAAGATTACTACACATTAATGGACATTGCTTACATTTACACGTGGAGAAGGGTGAGAAATCTCAAGCAAATAATCGTTCACAATTTTATCTCCTGTTTTGACCTTGCTGTCAAATGCATTTTTAGCTTAGTGGTGTGTTAGTGAAAACATCACACATCCCCTGGAATAACGTTGATTTTAAAAGTAAGAATTGTGTGGAAAAGCCATAGCACATTTTGTTTTCTATATAATTTTTCAGGGATTTTTAAACTTAGTTTTTCTACAATGTGCAGAAAATACCACAATTTTTTAAATTTCCAGTACTGTAAAAATCAATCTACATCTTTGTGATTTTATGGAACAATTTTTTCTTTGTCAGATTTTTTTTTCAGACTCATGTTTAGAGAAGTTTTTTAAGGCAAACTTATATATATATATTAAAGCTGGCTCAGCTGTAATACTTTTCCTGTAATACTTAAGTTTCTGGAGGGTTTTCACTTTTTAAAAAATAATAGTTATCTCTGTCTGCAAATTCCTTCAGCTCTGCCTTTATAAAGTAAAGAATAAGTGTGAAAATAAGCAGAGATCAAAAGAAAAGCGAAGAACCTAAATCAGCGGTCCTCAACTGGTCCCACCTTTTCTCATTATGTAGTGAGCCTTTTAAAAACCTCAAAATCAGTGTCTCATTCAGTCAAACGTTTGTCTTTGATCATTGTGGTGTGTGTTGTGTTGTCATGAACATGAGGTAGAGGTTGTATAAGCGCGTGCAGCATGTGTATTTATACTGTCATTGTACAGTAGCTCACGTTAATATCTGCTCGATGTTTCTAAGAACGGTCCTCTGCCGCTGAAGTACCGGGTGAGACCCAACTGTAAGAAGATGAAGCTCGCGCAGGTCCCGGATACCCTCCCGCGCTCGGAAAGCGACTCTTCCAGCGAGAAGGGCTCGAGTCCCGCGGGGGTTCCGTCCACCTCCTCCCCGCTGCAGTCCACTCGCTTCCCGCACCTCTCCGGTTCCATGAATGGGTCCTCGTCCATTCCCAGCGCCGCGCCTCAGTTCCCCTTCAGCGGCAAGGCGCGCAAACCCTCCCTCAACGGCTCCTCGACGTCATCCGGCTGATTCCGAGGGTTTCCGATGGATTTCGAGTGATTCCGAGATTCTGGGACTTCAAGACTCTGTGGCAAGAGTTTGTGCATCCCCTCCTCATCCCCAACACACCCCAGATTCCAAACTGAAATCATGTTGGGGTTGTTTCTGTTTCTTTTCTTGAGTCGGATTTCCAAACAAACGTCATGCTGTTGTTATTTTCTGAGGACGCGTCCTCTACACTGTAAAGAGTGGCGATGACGAAAGAGGCATACTCTACATTTTATTGATTTATTTAGATATTTAGCTGTCTCCCCTCGTTGTGTCGACCAATAAATGACAAGCGGTTTTAAAGTGGCGAGTTCAGAAGGAACTGGTTATTTGACACTTCACAGAGCAAGAAGCTGACAACGTTTTGTTAGACGTCCCATAATCTCAGGGATTTAGCTCCGAGATAAACCAGGTGTAAAAGTGCAAAACACACGTGCACACTTTAGTGGAAGTCTTTAAGATTACTATTAATTTGACTGACTCTTTGAGGAACTGCTATGGAATATAAAGCGTGTCATTATTACAGCACAGGCCACATTTTTAAAATAAAATTATTATTATTATTACTAGTCGTTTTATTTTAATTTAGTAAATAAACACAATTTTAAAACGTCATTTTAAATATATTTTAGGGAATGTGTGCTTATTTTGAAACCACCGTAGAAACTGACCGGGGGTGCGCAAACTTCAACACGTTTCCATGCCAACGCCGCATCTACGTAGCTGTGTTTATAGCTAAGGTTCTCGAGTTCTGAACGTGTACTGCACAGTGTAGCGTTAACATACACGAAGTGCCGTGTGTATTTCACTCACATCTGGAGTCGCGTTTGCAGAATCGTTTTGTATTTTTTTTATTTATATTTTTTGTAGAAAATACTTTTTTTTTTTTATAACAAACACGTCCCTTTCCTTTGGCCCTCGTTTATCATTTATTTCCCCCTAAAAACCAAACTAATCCAGAAGGCGTTGCTTGTATTTTAAAACGTGTATGTTCTTAAAAAAAGCATGACTTTGACTTTGGTTTTGCCTTTTCTTTGGGTAGTTTAGGCCTGTACTAAACATTCCTGATTATATCCAGCTGCATTTACAGTGTATCAGATAAAACAGATCTATATATTTAGTTCCTTTTCAGAGAGAAGTGCGGTAAAGGCCTGTGTGTATTAGACGGATGTGAGGGTGAAGGTTGGAGGCTGAGTTGGGGCCGTCTGTGGTTCTCACGCGGACATATTTTGAGGAAAAACGCGTTGAACGACGCCGAAGAGTAAGACTCCTCATCCTCCATCCAACCAGCGCTCACCTCTTGGACAGCAGCCTCTGAATCCCAGTGTTCCTGTGTCTCCTGGTCGATTGTATGAGTGTCTGTTGTATTGTGACTGTTGAACAGTATAAAAACATCAGAATAAAACATTTTACACTTTCAGTCTCATCTCCGTTTATACAAAAACACATGATGCAGAATACAGGAAACAGCGGTTCTTCAACAGTTCCAAAGAACCTCTCTGACACCTTAGAAACCACTGAAATGTACTTGAAAGTCATTTTTGCAATTGTTTCTAAAGGAACCGTCACCTGAAAGAACAGACCAATGATTCCTGAATGCTGAACCTCGGTGAAGGATTTTTTTAACGTCATACAATACGTCATAATAAGGTCTCATTTGAACAAGGGTCCTCAAAGAAAAACATCTAAGTTTATTTACTTGAAAAACCTACAGGAAATTACACACATTCTAAAAAGGCTTTTCAGTCTGAAATCTCATTTGAAAGAGTGCTTTCAAATGAGAGACGTTTGACAAGTACGTTTTACAAGAATCATTAGAAACATTGACTTCATAACGTAAAAATTATTTTTTTGAAATTGATTGATTTTTGCATTTTCTAGTCGCCTATGCTTTTTAAATATTTTTAAATCTAAGAAAATCAATTGTCATTTTAATTCTCAACATAGACTGTAGAAGGAAGTGCAGAAAGTCCAGCAATATATTTCCCTCGTGGTTTTTAATTATTATTGGCTGGCAATAACATGGTCGGGTTTAAGATAAGATTAAATAAACTGAACTTCATTAATCCGAGGCAAATGTAGCAGTACGTGAGGTGGAATCAGGAGAAACACAGACACAAAATGCCTAATAAATCAGAAACAGATACAGTGCATTAAAAAATAATAAAAGGGAAAAAAGTATTAAATATGCTCGGCCTGTATATCCTCAGTATTTCTTTTAAAAACGAGACAAAAACGAGGTTCATTGAAAATCCTTCCGTGCTTCCTCACATTCTCACACGGGGTACCTTTAAACATTTCTCCGTTCTTTGAATATTAAAAATACGTTAAAAAGAAAAAAAACTTGAATCACATTAAAGGACCCCCCAATCGTACCTGATGGAGAACTTTCATTTCCGAGTGGTTAAAAACCACTCTTAAAAATGCTTTAAAAAATACAAGATGTAGGTTCTCCACTAGGAGCCTTTGGGTGATCTTCATTGGAACTTTAATGTTTCAAAACCCGTTTAAAAAACAAATGGGGTTCGTCCAAGAAAAATAAACGAACACTATCTGCTGAACCCGTAAAGCAGAAGTACTCCTATAAATCTCAGAGATTCACTTATCAACACTGCACTCAGCTGAAGGTTCAGAGAGGTCAGATGAGCGCGATCAATGCGCGCAGTGATCTCTTTCCGTTCTTACACCAGTGGTGTTCTCGGTCCACTTTCTCCTTTTCCTTTGTACTGAGCGATTTTAAAGACGCTGTATTATTTTTTGAAGAAATCCACTAGCTAAGTGCCTTCTCTGTGATGTCACATGGAGATAATTTTACAAAACCCGTGACTGAATCGCAAGAAACAAAGGGGATCTCCACAGACCGCGAGGGGAGTGTTTCCATCTCTGATGCTGTGATGTTGCTCCGCTGTAAACTGCTGTTCTGTGTTGACGCTGACCACGGTGCGCTTTGAGAACCACTGTCGTGAAGGATTTTCCGCGAGAAACTTCTTTAGTTCTGCGTTTTCTAATCTGATGATTGTGATTAGACGACGCGGGTTTAACCTGCATTAGTTTCATTTAATCAGACTCCTCACATTTTAAAGTCAGAATTCAGTTCAGGAAGCAAACCCTGATTAATGTTCTTTTTTTTTGTTTTGTTTTGCGCGTGTATTTTTAATATTATATTGGCTCGCGACCATATTTTTATCCATAAGTCGTCTCATATTATTTATCTGAAAAAAAGAAAATTATTTATTTATTTATTTATTACGTTCTTAAAAAGTCTTTTTCCTCAGCATTGGCTCTGTTGCGTTTATATAGACCACAGCGCCATCTGTCTGTGAGTCCAATTTAAATTCAATTCATGGCACCACAGCCGTGCAGTTTTCCGATATTAAAAAAAATGTCATTGGTTTATAAACAAAAACTACTCTAAATCCCTAAAGAAAAAATAGCTCTGTTCATATTTATATTTTGGTGTTAGAAATTTTTTGTTTCTAAATTTAACAAAGCGTTAATGTTTGACTTTAAACCTTGTAATAACACACGGTGAACTGTTTTAAATAATTAATAAATTTGAGTAAATGTAGTGAGAGATCACAACAAGTTTGAGTTATAAATTCATAATAAAACACCCAGATAAAAATTTCACATTTCCCTGTGAGATTTAAAAACAGTTTAAAACGATTCACAGACTACAGTGGATCCAGGACTCTGAGGAACTTCACAAGCTCAGATTATAAAAATTTTAATCAGGAAATGTATACATTTGAAGTGATTTATAAAACTTTTTTTTCCTGATGGATATTTTTTGCTTGCAGTCACTTTCTTCCTTTATTTCTGCTCTCCATTTTCTCTGTTTGCTTTAGTCATTTCTCTCTTTCTTGCCTCCTTTCTGCCTCACATTCTCTATTTTTCTCTTTGACAGATTTGCATTTCTCTAAGGAACACGTTAAAGAGAAAATCATAATTTCCCCCCATTTTTTTTCATTCTTTATTTCTTTCTTCTCTAAATGTATTGTTACTGAATGTAGTTCTGAGCTCATGAAATGAGAGACTAGATTTAATCACTTTCCTGAACATTGTCTGAGCTCAGGATGAGCCGAAACACTCTTTTAACGGAAAACCCCCGAAACAGCGAAAAGTCGAGGAGCGAGGAGAAATCTACTGAAAGTGAATTACAGCGTAAAAACAGTCGCGAGAAGAAGATCATTCAAGATACCGCTGTGTAGTGTTCTCCTGGAAATGTAAATATCCTTATGTCTTGGTTGTTGTATGAAAGCTGAGACAAGAGTTTGTGCCCATGGGATAATTTCCTCCTCAATGTGATCCAGAATATCCGAGAAATTAAAGTCCAAACTAAAGAACTTCCCTCTGAAAGCACCATGTGATGAATATCTGTGATTTACTCAAATCAGCTGATTGTAATTTCACAAAAATACATACATAATACACAAGTAATAGACGAGATTATATTAATGGAGATAGACTTAAAACACAACATATAATAATAATAATAATAATAATAATAATAAAAATATTCACTATTCAGGAGTTAAGTCCATTTTATTATCTGTGGAAGGAACATTCAGAATTCAAAATGTAGTTTATTAGGGAATATAAAGTAAAAAAAAAGAAAAAAACCAAAATATTAGTTCTATCTAATATCATACGCAGAGGCTGAGTGGAGAATCATAACGCTCATTTAGAATTCTTGCAGCCTATTGGGTTTTTCGTTTAGTTAAGAGTTTAAAAATAAACGAAAAACCCAATAGGACTGCAGGACTTCTAAATGAGCGTTATGATTCTCCACTCAGCCTCTGCTTATGATAAGAGATAGAACTGATATTTTGTTCTTTTTATACTTTATGTTCCCTAAAATAGGTTCCGTTAAATACCAAACAAACAAAATACGTTGAGAGTTGAGTAGAAGGACAAACTGCCTTATGGTTATAATTTTAATCCACTTATACATAACCTAAAGCGAAATTCTCTATAAATCTATAATAAATAAATAAATAATAAATAAATAAATAAATTCTGCCAAAATAAAAGGCCGATGATTTTTGCCGGCTTGTTACCATGGCAACTGCTTGGTATTAAACACCTGTTTTATATCCACCGGTTTTCTAACAAATCCCGCCTCCTGCCCTGTGATTGGCTGGTATTTCAAATTCACAATCCTTCCACCAGTCACAGTCAACCTTAGCGCTGGGGGCGGGGCTTGTCTTAAAACGGGAAGAACAAATCAGAGACAACCAGAAATCATAAGAGAGTCCCGACGTATAAATGATTTTACAGTGTTTGGTTGTTTTGTTTTGTTTTGTTATTTTTTGACCAACATCGTAAAATTAATAAAATCTGATTAAGTTTATTATATTAATACAAATGGGTCAACATATATATAAGCCCACAAATATATGAATAATTAATGTTTACCAAAATTATTAACTTCTTTTAATCTTTTAGAAATTTCCTTTACTGTTACATTTAAACGGATTTATGTAAATTGGGTCTTCTGTGATTGGCTGCCCTCATTTTAAAAAAATGCCGTTTTGCTGAAATACTCCTTATAATTTTGCTTTACATTTCTTGTACATCATAAAAGTTTCACAAAGTGTAAAAAGCTGTGGCTGTTTTCAAACTATGTCAGAAAATGTTTTAGACCGTGATTTAAATTGTATCAGAACAGTGCTCCTCTGATTGTTTTCTTTGCTCCTGCTTTCCTCCTGTGAGAGCTATCTTTAGGTGTAGTGTCCTGACTTAGGCCCATTCTGTTTTACTATTTGCTCTCGCTCTCTCTCTCTCTCTCTCTCTCTCTCTCTCTCTCTCTCTCTCTCTCTCTCTCTCTCTCTCTCTCTCTCTAAGAGAGGTGTAGTGTCCTGTTTGAGGCCTCTTGTGTTGGACTTGTTCCCAGTTCTTCAGCAGACAGCAGCTGTAGCTGTTTGAAGCTTAGCCAAATATAACGATGACCTCGCTGAGGAGCAGAGGAGTAGAGAAGAGTAGAGATTATTTCTCCCTCTGATAAGAGTGTAAGACTTCACCTTGGCCTTTCAGATTGACCCCAACAAATTATACATATTAGTCCATTCATCATGAAATTTCCACACAATGTGAAGGACAGCTGCTGTGTTCAAATAAAGTAGTGAAATGGACAAAAATTAAGATTTAAAAAAATTATATTTTTGGACTTTGATGATGAATATGTTCAAAATATCTCTTTAAAAAAGGAAATAACACCTCAGTCAATGTTACCCCAAATTGCTTTTCTCTAGTGAAGGGTATTAGAACAGGAACATTGCTGTAAAGTTTTGATGGTGTTCAGCACAGAAAGATTTAAACAGCCACAATATGAAGCATTTCAGGCACAAGTGCTTTGGTCTTTGTTGTTCCATAGAAAACAAGCTTTTTGGCAGCATCCTGTCCTGACCTCACAGAATATCATATGGTGTAGGCAATCAGTCGTCTGCTTCCAGCCAAAAGTTTGGCCTCAAAAAAAAAAAAAAAAAAGAGGATTGTTTAGAAGCTTCTTACAAGGAGCTCTGTGCTCCGAGAGCATCCTTCAAAGCCCAGCACTTTCCAGTGAGTGGCATTTGCTCTCTCTTCAAAAGAAACCAAGTTGTATAGAGAACCCTGCAAGAGCTAGAGACGGCCTTTCATTAAGTTTCCAGCTTGAACAACCTTTCAGATTGTGTTGTTTTATTTTTGTAGGAGATTTTTCTGGCATTTCTGAGGTGACAATCCACTTGCATCAGGAAAGGAAAGTCAAAGGAAAAAATAGGTGTGTGCAAAATGAAGTAAAACTAATTACTGAAAGAAAAAGAGAATGTGAGACTTAAAATACCCATGCAAGGCCTGGCAGAGTATAACGTGGATTTAGAAAAGCAGAAAATGCAAACAGCTTGTTTTGAGGTGTAAGGATATCCATTTAGAGATATTGATGTATGAAAGATAACAAAATCAAAACGTGAACAGAGGAAACACTGCTAAACTGGGTGTTTATTTTAGTTATTTGGGGTTACTTTACAAATAGATATAATAAATATATATAAAATTCAGAGAATGTTCCCTCTCCATTTCTTGTTCTCCACGTGTCTCAGTCTGAACTGGTTCAGACATCTCTCTCTCTCTCTCTCTCTCTCTCTCTCTCTCTCTCTCTCTCTCTCTCTCTCTCTCTCTCTCTCTCTCTCTCCATGAAGTTACCCTTCAGCCCCGAACCCACCATTCCACCTTAAAAGATGCAGAGCTTCTGGTTGAACACAAACAAAAGTGGGTAGTAAAAGTAGTTCTCCAGAGTCGTCTACACTGCCTTTAATGTTTATTTAATTGGAAATGAGTTTAATGAAGAGTGGTCTTTGACTTTTATGTGAACCACTTTAATGTCTTTCACACACTTCCCTGCCACCTGGAGCATCTCTTAAGTGATTAAGTGTGTGAGGAGGAATGTCAGTGCTCTGATTGTGGAAATGATAAAACACATCCCTGAGGAACCTGCCACACACACAACAAACCAAACACTAAATCACGTCTGGCAGCATGGCGGCTTCGGTGTGTGCTTCCTCTGTTTTTGCTCCAGATGTTGGTGCAGCAGATGTGACTGAAAACCTCTGGGACTCTTCTTAATCACTCAGAACATCAGCGGCACTGTCACTGTGTCTGCGCTTTGCAGTTGGTGTGTGTCCACTGTGTACACACTTGGGGGTTTTGCCCACTAAAAAAACCCAGAATATTTGTTGTAGTAAAATGCATTTAATATTTCAGTAGGAACATCCCATAAAGTCTAAGGAAACTTACAGAAAAAATCCAGTAAGCAATTTGCCAGTGATTGTGGTTGTTTTATGGAAATTGACTGCACATTTTAACATGGTAAAATATGAATGGAGTGAACAGCAGACTTTGGCTTGAGATTCTTGTCAAACAGGAGCTTATTTTCATTTTATTGGCTTGGTATTTTCACATTTTAAATGTGCTATCCATGACGGAAAACAGTTGAAAAAGCTGTGCTCTTGATTGATCAGCAGCTGGAATCTGTTTGTAAAACCAGAACCACATCAGACCACACATCATCTACTGTAATTACCATACAACCACCATAACCTCTTACTGTCTGACTTTATATCTTCAGCAGAGGGCAGATCCTCCTCAGAAACACAAGGTTTTTAGATGTTGGAATATTGCTGTGAGGGTCTGATGGCAGCCCTGAGAGTGTCAGTGGTGTCAGGTGCAGATGTTGGATGATTAGATCTGATAAATCTCAAGCTACAGCATGGAGCTCCACTGCAGAGAGTACACTGCTCCAGAGACTGATGCTGAGGGACTCTTGCTGACCACGTTGACCTTAGGCTTGTGTGTGTATCTGCTGCATGGACAGTGTGTGTACATTTAATTCATTTATAGAAACGAGCTTTAGCTAAAGTGTATCATTTACTGACACACGCTTGTCATTAACATGTGTCGCTTTGTTTTTCTGAGCAGTGTTTAGTTTGGTGCTGATTAAAGACTCTATACCGCCCCCTGGCGTCTGGTGTTTGCGTATGAAAAATAAACCAAACAATAGATAAACCAACCAACTAGATAAATTATAAATAAATAAATAAATAAATAAATAAATAAATAAAAGTCAGAGCAGCTGTTGAACATATGGCAGCCCCCCACCCCCCTCTTAGTAAATTAATTCAGCTCAGGCTCAGGTTACACGACAATTATATGCTTTGGGTTTTATTTTCCTCCTCCAGAGCTTTGTGTCCAGTCTGGAGCCAGAGACACAGACAAGAAAATATGCAAATGATGTGGTGACTGTTAAGAATATATTGTGTGAGAAGTAAATGGTTTTAGATGTGAAAAAACCCATGTACACCTTTTATATAAAATACTGACAGGTGAAGAGAGCAACAGTGAGAGAGACCTGGTCAAAGTAGCTCAGATCCTTGTGTTCATCCTTTTCCCTAGTCGCTTGACCTTTAGTTTCTACTGTGTGCAATGTGGTGCTGGTGTGGTGTGTCATTGCTGGTTTGTGCTTGTGTGTCACACCACTGACTCTTCAACTTTACCATTTTATTTAAGACCAAATTGATGTATAAAGTTAGAAATGTGAGAGATCTCAGAAGAATGTTGCCTAAAAAGTGTAAAAAATTGAAGCTAAAATTGCAATGCAATGTGACTGAATTTAGAAAGTGAACTATATGTAAATTGTGCTTCTCTTTGGACGGGTGTGAGATGTCCTTGTCAGGCTGGTGTTTATTTCACAGATCTCTGTAAGTTTTCCTGTCATTGTTTGTTGAAAGAAGTGAATTTACACACTGAGGACAAAGAACAGTTTGAGGTCTCTGTCTCACTTTTACATCTCTGACCCGAAAATAAAATGTTGGTCATTTCTTAGACAGACCCCCACCCCCTGACAGAAACTTAGGCCTATAGTCTACAGCAAACCTGCACTAATTTTCAGTATTTTAATAATCCTTATATTGATCTATAAGGCTGTGGAGTGTTTCACAAGGTTTGTAGTCAGGGAATAAAGACAGGTACTAGTGAAATCTCCTCCCACTTTCAGGTGGTCAGTGAAACTCCGCCCCCATTGGGCCTAATCTAATGTGTCTGTGGTGTTCTGTTGTGGTCAGTAAGAAGCTTTCGCGGTCAGGATGAAGCCGATGTGCACTCCACCTATTGTCCTCCTCATCTTTCTGCTGTACAGTGAGGGAGCCCCAGATGTTGGTATGATATCTGCACTTTAATTCAATATACAGACTAATAATTTACCTAATTTTTAAAGGGGAATCCCATCTAATTAAAAAAAAAATAATTTTTAATAATTCAGTGTCTGAGATGTAAACACAGTGATGGAGAGAGTTTGTTTAGTTGTGAAGTAGTTAAGTGTAAGGCCATTAGACACAGGTTTATTGCAGTGGTGGTGAATGGAACCAGGCGTTTCTGTGTCCAGAACACAGTAAAGAAGAAACAAAAAATACACTTTCTGGCTTCTCTATATTTTTCTTCACCCTACATTGCTGTAATACAAACGGTAATATGTGTGTGCATGTTCTCAGCTCTCCAGATCTCCACAGAGAAGCAAGTCTACGCCACAGAGACTGATGTTGAATTCTTGGCTGTGTTCGAAGACGCTGGTCCACTGGAGTTTTACTGGCGGTTTGGAGACTCCGAAATTGTTAGAACCACTTCCAGAACGTTCATTAAGAGGTTCCTCCTTCCAGACAGGTACACAGACCTATTTCACATGCACACACATCTGTTACTGAAGAATATTAATACAGATAGTGAAAGTGCAGGAGGGTCATGACCATGGCTCTGTTCTGTGCTGGTTTGCAGGTATAATGTAACTGTGCGTGTGTCCGGAGCTCGTGGCTCTGTGACCTCTGAGGTTTATCCTGTGGTGATTCAGACAGCTGTGCGTTTAAACAGACTGCTGTACCCTCAGTCAGTTCTGCTGGACACTGTGGTAACATTCAGCTGCAGAATAAACTCTGGCTCAGATCAGCTTTACCTGTGGAATTTTGGAGATGGCTCTCTGAGACACGGCCACAGCACTGAGCATCATGTCTACAACAGGTACATAATCACTTCCATTCATTTCAGTACAGTATCCACACAAGCGTTAACCTTTCACGGCAAGGCAATGGGGAAATCAACACTGACCGCATTTGATTCTTATATATGTATCATTTTTGTGTGTGTCATTGCTGTTGGAACAAAACCTTGTGTTTCCATAACCATTAATATAAAAGAAAAGGAAAAAATACTCTTATTATTAAAGAGAATATGGGACTTCTGGAAGAGCACAAACCTTTAAAAGAGAAAGGTTACTGATCTATTCATAGTGAAATTCTAATAAAATTGTGATGAATAACTAATGTCAAACACGGAGATAAAAGGTTCAGAGTCTCTGTTTTTAATAATATAAGATGATTTTTTAAATAAAACAGCTATATATGCTGGAATAATAATAATAAAAAAATATTGAATGTCAGAAAAATAAGCACATTCTACTTCTGCTGCAAACAGATTTTGTAACTTTATGTTATGTTACATTACACATTGTTATATATGCACTTCCATTTTCTTATAGATTGTTTATTTTTACATTTTTATATTCATTACTTTCTTATCTGGAATATATAGAACATGGAATATGAATTTTATTGTTTGGTGAAATTGCTTACTGTGAATAATTCAATAAAACTCTTCTATCTTGAATTATAAATAAAATGTATATCGTTCAGAAAAAGCCTATGTAACTGAAGAAACTTTTTATATCTATTCTTTACATTTGAACTCTTTATTTTCTCTAGAACAGGAGAATTCACAGTAGAAGTGACTGTGTTTAATCTGGTCAGTTCTGCATCTTTAAAAGGACGTCTGTTTGTAGTTTCTGAGCCCTGCCAACCTCCGCCAGTGAAAAACATGGGACCTGGTACGATACAGGTCAGAGAAACTGTGCATCATCAGCTCAAACTACTCACTCACAAGAGGAAAGACAGCCATAGCTTCCTCGTTTGTTCCATATCTGTCTTACAGCTTTAACCCTTATATACTCTGTCCTTGGGTTGATCCACCCACAGGGCAATGGCTATAAAATTACTTTCATTAATATTTATTAGTAATACTGATACATTTTTTTACTGTAGAATTTGATGTTTCATTAAACATGTTTTAATAGGATATAAATCTCATCCACATTCATTAATTTAATTTTATAATGTTATAATGTTATAATTTTATACATATTTTTATATTTATTCATAGTATTTACACCCTCTGTCTGAATGGTTTTCTTCTACCCTACCACTCAGTTTGATGCTACCAAATGTTGACCTGTTAGTAGTTAGTGTTCTCCTTCAAGCATGTTGAGCAGCAGTTCCCTAAAACTGTGGTGAAAACTGGCTGAAAAACAAAAACTCTGATAAAACCTTTAGAAACATAATCATGAATATTTAGAATGTAAATGTATAAAATGTATAAAATGTAAATATTTTCAGGTGTGGCGTTATGAGCCTGTGACCCTCGGAGTGACCTTCGAGTCTCAGATTCAGTGCAACATCTCCAGAGGTCTCAGATACAGCTGGACACTTTATACGCAAACTGGGCAACAGCTCCACATCCCTCACATTCACACAGACAGACAGAGTCTAAGTCTGCCACAGTACCTGCTTCATTATGGGACATACACCGCAACAGCGAAGGTTAATGTTTTTAACTTGTATTCAAAGCCATCTTCCTTGACATTATGAAGTTAAAGCAATGTTTTGGTGAGAAATCAAATGAGCCCAAATGAGGTCCACCTTCACTTTGTGGGTTTGGGATGTCTGCTTCTTTAATTTTAGCATGGAAGTCACAAAACTAATGTAGGTAATGAGTAATATAGAAAATATGGAGTAAATAGATCTTTATGCGTAACAATTCATTTCTATGGATTCAGTTGTGTCTCAGTTTCAGAAAACACATAATCCAATCTATTAGAGATTTGTTCCATATTTGCTTGATGTGAAATATCATTCATTGGTTAATATTAGCCTCATGTTAAGTGCACGTTAAGTGCTAGTTTCTTCACAGGTCCAGCTCCTGCTGATTTGGCCGTGTTCAAAACATTGAGGCTGTTGAACTAATTTCCATGATGTGGCTAAGAATTGCTTTAGAAACATATCTTATCCGCTGTTACAAATACAAACAAGAGTTTTATTGTTGGCAGGTGATCTACCAGGACGTTTTCAGGCAGAACCAGTGCTCTGTTAACCAAACACATTAATGCTAGTTACATTAGCCTTGTGGCTAAAGATGTTTAAAAGATTAAACATCTTTATAGATGTTTTGACAGAGACTCTCTATACAAAATATTTGTAAAGGTAGTTAAAGGTTGGCTTTTGTCATCTTCACTTCTCTGTCTTTTTTCCATGAAGGTGGAGATAGTTGGCAGCATAGTTTACAGTAATTACTCCGTCCAGATCGAGGTGATGTCCAGCTCTCCGGTCAGTGTCATCAGCCGAGGAACTCATGTGTTTATCAGCCGCAAGAACAACAACAATCACAATGTGGACAGTATCACTCTGGAAGGACACAAGTCATATGACCCAGACTTTCCTGATAATCCAGTCAGGTAAGAACGAAAAACCCAAACACAGTCGATAAATATATGTGTATATGTATTGTTAGTGCATTCATTTTGCTTTTATCCATGTTAATATCCTTAATAATTACGTTATTAATCTTATGAATTATTTTTCAGTATCTTCTACAAATGATTCCCTATCTGCCATAAATGGCTCTTTATCTGCTATAAATTATTCAGTATCTACTATAAGTGTTTTGGTACTTATTACACATTTTTCAGGATCTGCAGTAAATAATTCAGTATCTGCTGTAAAACATTCAGTATCTAGTTTTAATTATTCATAATGTGCTGTAAACAATTCCACAGCTGCCATTTATTATCTGCTATGAAACTACCTATAGTATCTAAACAATTTGTACTGAATTTAATTTACTGCATTCAAATGTATACATCGTTTTTCTATTAATTAAATACATTGCATTCAACAGTTGTTAAAACACATCTGTGTTGATTTTTGAGGTGATCTGAGGTTATTTTATGATATTTCTCCTCTCCTGCAGTTATAAGTGGAAGTGCAGAGCTGTAAAATCTGCTGAGAGCTCCTGTTTTACCAAGAAGGTTCTAGATAACTCCTCAGTTCTGACATTCCCTGTTAAGGTTCTTCAGCCTCACTGTGACCTCTTCAAACTCACACTGACCGTTCACAGCAAAAACCGCTCTGCGTCATCAGACGTCTTCATCACGGTGAGGTCACAACCAACCAGGTCAGCATTTACACTTTTAATCCCATCTTTCCTCTTAAAATGAATCACACACACACACACACACACACACAAACACACACACACACAAACACACATAAGTAGATGTAGCGCTTTGTTTTTCAGTAATGTAAATCATAATAAAGCACTGTTCTTATTCCTCTGCAGCCTTGTTCAGATTTTGTGTGAAGAGTGCCGAGGAAACTCTGTAAACTGGAACAAACTGTTTTCAGTCTCAGCGGAGTGTGAACACTGCCCAGAAACATTTACCTACAGCTGGAAACTGTATTTAGTAAACGCTTCCAGCAAAATCGACCATGAAGGTAAGAAGATTGTGGAGCACCATCTGCATTTATTTACCTTTTGTTTTTTTCATGGCGTTTTACTGAAATTTGGAGCTCTTTGATGTATGACCTTTATATATGAATTAGATGTTATTAGCTTTATTATAGGTAACATTAGTTCATTTCTCAAGTGCGCATTTATACAACTGTCATCCCTCTGTCATCTGGGGAAACTAAGTTTTAAAACCATGTTTGGTCACTAATAGCTCTTACAGAATGTATGAAATTGTTGTTGATCTCATTTTTGTTAGTGACAGTAGTTGTATTATTCTTGACGTAATTTACTTACCTGCTAACCTCCTTGTCCTCCAGTTCCGTTCTGCAGCAGCATGGACATAAACTTACTTTCAAAAGTGGAGGAAACCACACTTTTACATCAAATCCCTGAAGTGACCACTCAGACCTTAGATGTTCTCCACTCAGCTGTCCTCCCGAATGTTTACATGCACAGCTCCACAGATTCAGTTCCATCTGCTCAGAGACAGAATGGACTGTCCAGCAGTTATGAAGAGTTCTCTGATATTAATAACACTCATCACAGCATAGTGGGAGCATTAGAAATGGCCTCCACGAGCCTTTTCCAGCCTTTATCCAGATCAGAAGGGTCTCTGAGAATACACAGAAGGTCACAGAGGTCGGTGGGTTCTTCTGACTTTCTGCTTACGTCTGAAAGATCTGCAGGTACCACACTACATATTTTAATAGTTTCTCTCTAAGAGCTCATCTGAGGAGGCAGTTAAACTAGATTATGTTCACTTTGCCCCCCAAAAATGGCATAAATCACCAAAAAAATCTCCATTTTTTGTATTATGTTCTTGGAATATAATAAGGGTTTCCGAATTGTTCCAACTATACAAACAACTATAATTGATATAAACCATTTATATATAATGTGGTGTGATTTTAACTGTGTTATTATAACGACTGTCTGAAGGGTTAGTCGTCATGTGACCATTGGCGCCCCCTTGTGGCACCTTGCTTCATGTCTCAATGAAGTTGATTCATATAGCTGTTCAAATTATTAATTAAGATTTGTTTGAAGAATATATAGATGTGCACAGTTTTTAATCATGGTTCTGTCACTGTTGGTTGACAGCCACAGACGCCTCAGGAGATTTCAGAGAAGATTATTTTTCTCCAGATCTCTACAACATCCCGTCTGATTACTCCAGTGCTCATGGAGAATTAGGTGAGAACAAGTAAAGCTCAGTGCCAGAACTTTTACAATGTTACCAGGGGTGTCTTGACATACAGCTGTATAAACATTAATGCAATTTAGACGTAAGAATCTCCAGAGACTGATTTATAGGCTTCTTCTCTTAATTTTCTAAGAGTTTTGTCAACTTTATATGTATTATTTTCCAGATTATGAATTATTTCACTCTGAAATAGAGGAAGGGGACGGAGGGAAACCTGTTGGGCGTCCCACAGGTAAACAACACAACATTAAACAAACTGTAGCACAAAGATTAGTAAACAATAGCAATAACAATTATAATCATATTATTAATAATAATAATATAATTTTTTGTTGATTTAATTTGAAAACTTCAGTCACTGATTGCATTGTTTGGATGTTTTTTAACAAACAGATGAAAAGAAATGCTCAGAAGCTGTGTGGAGCGATCTGAGGTTGATGGAGGATTTCAGTGATTTTTTTTGTGATACTGAGTATGTACTGCTGTTTACTCTTTATTTTCAGGCCCCTATGATTTAGCTGAGTGGACCCCAGACCTAGAAGAGAGTAGGGGGGAGAACCTGGTGGACCCCAGTAGAGTCAAACCTGTGCTTTCTGAGAAAACACTGCTGGATCTGGACAGAGACCTGATCCAGCCCACACTGTTTCAGTCCTACACACTCACAGGTATCCAATGCTGACTGGGCTTTGTTTAGTTCTGTTTGGATTTACATTGATTTCGTTTACTACAGTGTTGTTGTTTTTCATACCTGGGCCTCATTTCTTTTCCTTCTCATCACATTCACTTTTCCAGGGGTAAAGGTGCTTATATTTATACCACAACATTCATTCATTCATTCATAGTCTGTAAGCCCTTTTTCAGTTCAGGGTCACGGTGGATCCGGAGCCTACCTGGAATCACTGGGCGCAAGGCAGGAACACACCCTGGAGAGGGTGGCATTCCTTCATAGGGCAGCACACACTCACACATTTACTCACACACTCACACCTATGGACACTTTTGAGTCACCAATCCACCTGCCAACATGTGTTTTTGGAGCATGGGAGGAAACCGGAGCACCCGGAGGAAACCCACCCAGACACAGGAAGAACGCACCACACTCCTCACAGACAGTCACCCGGAGGAAACCCACGCAGACACAGAGAGAACACACCACACTCCTCACAGACACTCAACCGGAGGAAACCCACGCATACACAGAGAGAACACACCACACTCCTCACAGACAGTCACCCAGAGGAAACCCACGCAGACAAAGGGAGAACATACCACACTCCTCACAGACAGTCACCTGGAGGAAACCCATGCAGACACAGGGAGAACACACCAACTCCTCACAGACATTCACCTGGAGGAAACCCACGCAGACACAGAGAGAACACACCACACTCCTCACAGACAGTCACCCGGAGGAAACCCACGCAGACACAGGGAGAACACACCACATTCCTCACAGACAGTCACCTGGAGGAAACCCACGCAGACAGAGAGAACACACCACACTCCTCACAGACAGTCACCCGGAGGAAACCCACGCAGACACAGGGAGAACACAACACACTTGTCACAGACAGTCACCCGGAGCGGGACTTGAATCCACAACATCCAGGTCCCTGGAAATGTGTAACTGTGCCACTACCTGCTGCACCACCGGGCTGCCCCACACCACACCACAATCATTAAAAACCTACAGGGTGTACAGTATTAATGCAGCTTGCAACTCTATTAAATATGGCAGAGTTAAAGCGAAAAGTACCAAATACTTTCCCCTGAGGTACACCATCACTCTGTGTGTGCTCTTATTTTTGTAAGTGCATGTAAATAATAATTTTTGTGTCTGTGCTCAGAGTTGATTGATTTTACTTTGTTTTATTGGAATGTCTCAGGGACCTCCTCCTCCATCATCACCTTCAAACCCACCACACTGAGACCCAAGACTCTGTACATGCTGGAGGTTTCTGCAAGTAAGTTCCTCCGAGTTATGTTTTTATGCTTTGGGATAGAGAACCTTATTCCTAGGAAGTTGGGACCATATGTGTCAGTGATTAGTGAGTTCATTTTCATATGTATTACATGTAAAACAATATTAATTCACAATTTTATTCAAATTTTTATTTCTCCAAAAGTGTATTTAATTTTTTGAAAAACATCTAGATAAATTACATTAAATAGAGTCAAATATAAATATTCATATGTGTAATATGACCAATAATTTGATTATGAAAGGCATGCCTTTCTCTCAGGACGTATCTTTATAAGTAAGTGTTATGTCAGGTTTTGAGAAAGTACTTCAGGGGAAATCTCAGCTGTTCTTCAGGACTCATTCTTCTCCGGATGGAACGGTGTGCCAGGTCCAGCCCAGCTCTGGCCTTGAGATTCACACACACTTCAGTGTGTTCTGCACCTCAGGAAAACAGGTCTGGTTTATAATTCTAAATGTTCTGATTGTTCTGTTCTCCTGAATGTCAGGATGCTTGTTTGCATCTCTGCTTTGTTTGTATTTTGTGGTTCTTGATTAATTCTGCATGTGATATTGGGTTTTGTCATACAGAAAATCAATTATTTTTGTTATTATTAACAGGAGTACTTGCATTAAGCCTAAATTAGCATTTTATACAATTTTATGTAAATTTAATCTGCAAACTTATTTACTTATGTAAATACTTATTAATTTATTAGTTTATTTCCTTTGTTTTAATTGTATAAGCCCATGTTTTTAAGTGCTTTTGTTGTTTCTTTTCTTTTTAAATTCAGGATCTGTTGTATGACTACAGCTTCACTGTGGGGAAATCATCAAAACAGCGTCTCTACGAAGGCAGAGATTTCCAGCACTACTTTTATCTTCCAGCGGGAGACCCTCACAGTAACCATGAAGGTAAACAAGCTCTGAACATGCTTTTTTTAAATGCTGTATGTATAATGTTATAAAGTCAACAGGAGAAAACAGAGCAATAAAATTATAAAGTGAAATATTTTATTCCCAGAGTTTTTATTCGAGGTAAAAGCAATTAAATCACTTGTTAACAGTTGCTATTGTTATGTGGATATTGTAAGGAAACTGCTATGGATTATTCTTGTTTCGTACTATATTTTAGCATAATTGAAATGGTCTATCTTTCCCATAGACAAAAGTGAACCTTGATCCTTAAATTTATGCAAACATGTTTTTAGCACACTTTTGTCTTTTCCAAAATAGTCACTGTCTACATTGAGATACGAAGCAGATTTGGATCAGCTACAAAACCGTGTCCCGTGACTGTAACAGTTCTGCCAAGCTTCCAGAGAAATTCCTCCTTTAATCCAGATCAGGATCTGTGAGTTTTGCAAAACCATTTTAACAGGAGAACATTTATTCCTCTAACAATTTACATGTACTAATTTTGTTATAATGCAATTTTCAGTAGTTGTTTCTTTTTGAGCTAGATTTATGGGTTTTGAGCAGTTTTGGACAGGAGACATATGCTGGACATGACAAATCTGTCCTCCACAATGCAGTGGATCAGCATTAGTTAGGTGTCTGAACCTTGATACATTAGGTTTTCTCTAGGGCTCTGAGGTTAATTTAAGACAACTGTACAGACAATATTCAGTTCAAGATGCCTGCTACCAATGTTTTAGCTGTGAGACACTTCATTTATAGATATAAATATCAGAACACCTACATTTAAATCTATTAGTGGTTTCCAAGCAGGCAGATTACTTGCTAATGTTGTTAGCTAATTTAGCATAATAGCTCTAGTGCAAATACAATATATACAGTACTGTGCAAATGTTTTAGGCACCAGAGTTTGAGATTTAAAACGTATTTATCTGAGCAGTAAGTATTTATTTGCTAAAAACAAACAAACAAACAAACAAACAAACAAACAACAAATAACACCCACCATTAGAATAAAACCAAATAACATTATTCCTGTGAGTGTGATACTCTGTGTGTGAATGTATTGGTTCAACATTCTCCAAATCTCTCCTCGTGGAGTCCATATTATTTGAGGTTATCATCCAGTACCTAGTTTTAGTGGTTAATAAATAATGATTTTAAATAATGTGCGCTGTTGATTTAACAAATTCATACAAATCAAGGAGCATCTGAATAAAACATTGTTCTTCAAACTCACACTCACCTACTACTTTATAGAAAAAAAAATCTTTTATTTCTTATTTGTTTTATATTATTATTATCTGTTTGTATTTACTGTGATTATATATAACTTTATACAAGCACCACCCTTACTGAGAAGTCTTAGGCACCTAAGATGTATATATTTTAACTTCTTATGAGTGACTAATGTTCTCTCTCTCTCTCTCTCTCCAGTTTTGTTTATGGTCTAGGTAATGTATCTAGCCTGATGTTAACGGGAAACAGCAGAGACATCATTAACTACGTCTCTCTCCTCACCACGGTGTTGAACCGGCTGAGTTTGGACCCAGAATCCTCTGCAAAACTCCAGACACAAATTCGTGCTTCTCTAATTTCAGCATTGTGTCATCTGACCGTCTCCAGCCAGGTACCAGTGACATAACCAGATTAAATCAGATGAAACACTTTCTCTGTGGCTCAGAGTAGCTATGATGCTGTTGTGACTCTGGGTTAAGATCTTAGCGAGCAATTAGGTGTTACAACTCCCAACATACTCTCTACAAACACTGATATCAGACAGATGGCACAGATAAAAAAAGTTAGCTATTAAAATATTATGGACAAATGTCACAATAAAATGGTTACAAAGCTGACATATGTGCAAGGGGCAGGACCACAAAGGAGGCCCACATTGGAACAATAATGACAAGGCAGGGCTAAGGCAGATACTATAGAAGAGACAGGAATCAAAACAAGAAGCACATGACAGACAAGGAAACAAAAACAGAGCAGGAACACATGAAACAGGGCAAAAGCATGGCTGGTTTTTACACAAGAAAACTGTTGTAAAGACTCATATGTTCATATATTAAAAGATAATCTGTAATTGAAAATGTTTATTGAGTTTCACAAAAAATACACTGTATTTTTTTTATACATTTGTTGCACACAGGATTTGTTGCTTGACATACTGCGCACGCTCACAGATCTTCTGAAAGTTTCAACCCAAGTGAGTAAAAATTAAAGCTTATTATAATTGAATTATGCCTTTTCTGTTGTGGATTGATCATTTTCCATGTGGTATATGTTTATGCAGGTGACTTTTGAGAGCGCCAACCTGGCAACAAAATGCATACATCATCTATCATCCCAAGGAGAATTCAGTTTGTCTGTGGATGTGGTTAAAAAAGTGGTGTTTGTCCTCAGTAAAGTCCTGGAGGTTCCAGTACCTTTTTCCAGACCTGGGTTCCACCTTAAACAAAGTATTCTTCACATCATCACAGACTCAGTGCTGGTAAGATCACTCTCACTGAATACATTGGTACCATTGCATGGGCTGAAACTGCTGGGTGAAGTATCCAAATTCATTTATGTCCAAACATTTCTGGACATCTCTTACATTTTGTGACGTGAGATGGTTTCCCATTATTTACACAGATACTTATTAATGAAATGAGATGCTCTGGAGCAGTTGCACATGAGCCTAAATTTGTCATGTTCAGCGGCAAGTGTTGACTAGAGTGGGATATATCCTGTGATCTGTTGTGCAAATAATCAATATCTTTGGGAGTGGTTGTCCTGATCCAGAGCTAATTGTCCAACATCAGCACCTGACTTCAGTAATGCATTCAGGCTGCTGTCAGATCCTCACAGAAATGTTTCAACATCAACTATAAAGACTTTCTAGAAAAGTGTAAACTTTACTGCACCAAAGGAGGAACAAATGTCCTATACATTTTATCCAAAAGTACGTGTGAGTTTTGGTTTAGATGATTTAAAAAAGGTGATTTTCATGATAGTGTTTGAGAACATAGGGTATTAATGTAGGTTATTAATACTTTATGTTTAGGTAATTTTTGCTGGAAATACGATAACTGTCAGTTACCATAACATAAAAAAGAGTGGGAGAATGTTTGGATTATGAATTATAATTATTTGATACCAGAGGCGATTGCTCTAAGACTGCAAGGGAAGCTCAGTTTCCCCTAAAATGTCAAAAAATAAGTGATCAAATATATACTGTTGTGTGTACATATCATTGAATAAATATGCACTACAATGCGCTCAACTTTTGCTCAGAATCAGCTTCTTATCACTGGTAAAGACGCGGCTTTCCTCTCAGTCATTCCCGCAGCTTCACAGTGCTTTAAACAGTGTGGACGCTGAGCGTACTTTTAGCGAAGCAGCGATGTGCAGCGAAACGAGACGAGTCATTGGATAAATGCTGGGCTTTGTCCCGCCCATCGGACGCTCAGCCTCTCTGGGGGTCTATGGGGCAGTGGGCTGGCCTCGGCTGGCCCGGACGCTCAGCTTCTGCATGATGATTGGATGATCTGTCTGAGGCTGAATCCCTTTTTGATTGACAGCAAAATGAGTGAATCAGCGATCCTTTGGTGTAAAGATCCGTGGAAGCAGTAAATTTTCATTCTGTTCTGAGTTGAACCGGAGACTTTCTTAATCCTCTTTGCGGCATTTTCTTTGTTGCTTTGACTAGCGACAAATCGAGCTTCTATTTCTGGTGGTTTTTTTTGTAGCTGCTTGTTATTAGAGACTGACTTCTATCACTCTTTCTGACTTCTATCGCAGTTTCTGTCCAGCGGGTGCTGCTGAGCCCCTCCACCATCACAAAGCACTCACAGGTGGAAACACTTCACATGGGCCAAGGCTGTTTAAGCAGCCTAGCTCTGCTGGCCATTGAGAGGACACTAGTCAAGTCCCTGGAAAAGACGCGTTGTTAGTACGACAGGGTCACAGACCATTTTCTTGAAAAGGAATGGAGGGTAGAATTTACGTATAAATAAACCGACGCATTTTATGATGTAGGCCGAAATTGACCTTCCCCTCCTTGAAAGACCAGCATCCGCCACTGTTCGATACACAAAAAACACACAAAACCTTATTTGTACATCTAATGTTTTAAATGTTTTTTCTTTGAGAAGACAGACTTTGCACTTTTACTCAGTGTTGTTTATCCTGTTTTTTTTATTCTAGATGTTTACACAGTCCAGTAGAGACCGAGAGCTCAGTGTGAACTCCACATTCATGAAGTTGATGGTTTGGAAGAATTACGGTTCAGCTGCAGTGAAAAATTTAAATATGACCACGGTTTACATTCCTGATTTACTGGACACAGACAAGGAGGAACAAACTTGCTTCATTACTCAACTCATCTCATACAAGCATAGCCCGTATCAGTGGGCCAGGACACCTACACAGGTAAACTACTGAATATCATCAGATCTGTTTTATAAAGAAATATTTTACTGCCCAAAAGCTGCTCATTGATAGCTCAATAAAACTGCATTAGAAAAAATGAGACGTGAGTCATTCATGTCCAGATATAAACAATGTCATCATTTACTGCACCAAAACTGAGAAGGTTCTTAGTGCTAATGAGAAATGGTGGAGTCCTGTAGTTATCTCAGCAACACTGAACCTAGGGTGAGACTTTACTTCCTCATTATATTGTCCTGTGCAGTCACTCTATGAAAGCCTTGTGTTTATTGTGGGGTTTTGCAGCTGAATAGAGACGTGGCTGAGATTAAACTCTTCAACTGCACCAGCAGAGTAGAGATCAGAAGGAGACACCTGTCCACTCCAGTCATCATTGAGTTCCAGACGCACGAGGAGGTAGATGCTCGTGCTGTTTATACTGTAAGTTTGATGTAGTATGTACAATTTCTGAAGTCTATATGGTTAGAGTCTATATGTAAATTAAGCACTAAAAGCAGTACTTTGGTCAAAATCCCACAAGCCCCACAACAGCATTCTCCCCCTGTCTAAACAGCCCTGTTCAGAACACCCACTTTCAGCACCTGTTCCTTTAAATGTGCGGCTCGCTGTTCACCACGATCCGAGTACAGAGCAGTGAGGAGTGAGGCGCAGAAGCTCTAATTTTAAGCCATTTTCACTTGGTTCTCTTTCTCCTCTTAAACATAGTGCTCTTATTTCTCCATGCTGGTTGTGCCTGTTTTGCTGCATTTAACCTTGTCTTTGTGCTCTCATATAAATGCACGTCCAGCTCTGTGATTGCACGGACTCAGACAAGAGGACGGAGCATTTCTAAAGTCTCTGCACTTGACGTCAGGAGCGTAGCAGGATCAGAATGGCTCGTTTTATCCCATGTTTTCTGACTTAGGCAGCACACACTAAACTGACTGGTTGATCTTGTATCACGGTGTGTGGTTTGGTGGGCTCCAGATCGGCACTTTAATGTGAATATGCACTGAACAAGTGATTTTTCATAACATGTCTTCTTTAAGAGGTATGAAGCTGTGGAGTTCACCCTTGTTCACTTTGAGGGCAACACACACCTATTCACCATCACACCTGAGCTCCTCCAGAAGAGCCTCCAGCTCACAGTGCAGTTCAGCCGACCAGGACAGCGACCGTTCCCCATCATGCTGCTCTTCAGGTGAGACATGAGGTCCGTCACAGCTATTATCTCTCTGATTTCATCAAATGTGAGAGTGTTTGACATGGGTTAAACTCTAGGTGCTTATATTTCTGTTACAAACTTGGTGAGTTTTAATGACTAAGTAGCTACACATGAGAACTGCATGCTAAGATCTTTTTGTTTATTGATGTCCTGCTAATCCACATGCAAATATGTTCATCTCAAGGGGTCAGTTAAACTCAAATTAGCCAGTGCAGAGTTATTTCAGGTGTACAAATAAGTTTTAAAGTGCATTTGTGTGACTTATAATTGTGATTTCAAACATTCAGCCACACTTTTTTCATGTTTTGGTAACTGTTGAGCAAAATATTATATGTTTGAATTTGGAATTACAATTATACACTACAAAAAAAGCTTGTCTAATATTTGAGAATATAATAATATTGTCCCATTTACAGGTGAAAGATAAAACAGACCAGCTACATAGTGTACATGACATCTCCTCTTGACATATTACAGGATGCATAAAAGACCGACACCTACTTTATACATCACACAGGAAGTATATCACTGGAAAAGAGAGAGGGTGCAGATCTTCCTCCCTTCTTCATCTCTGACAGGTTGGAATACTGTCCTCTGTATTAATCAAGTGTAGGATATCAGGCTGTACATTAAATATATGTTGAATTGCCATTGAAATGCTATCAATGTTATTTTATTGTCTGTCCGGCAGATGCAGGGATGGCCTATTTAATGCTCCTCAATGCAGATTATGATAAAGTTCCCTTCAATAAATACACAGCGAAGGAAGTGAATTACACACTGAGCATTGAGTCACTGCAGTGCTTATCCTGGGATGATCAGAATGACTGGACTCCTGAGGGCTGCACTGTTCTTAAAAGCTTTACCTCAAGTAAAATCAACTGCAGGTACAGCACACAGGCATTTCACATCGTATTTCATTTACTCCCCCATCATCTGAGTAACGTCTCCAGAATAGTAACAGTAATGGTCTTAACATTTCTCTTCAAATGGTGTAAAACAACAAGAACTGGACATTTTCAGAGGGAGGTACACCAGACAGCTATAACAGTCATTAAAATGAACTCCTAAATTCATTGTCCTTTGTCTCAGCTCCACTGACCACACAGGAGCACTTTGTAGTTCTAAAATAACAGGCTGTTGTTCTGCATACTTTGTTACCCCCTTTCCCTCTATTCTTCACCGGTCAAGACCCCAACACAGCAGGTATAATGTGGGTGGTGGGTCATTCTCAGTGCTGCAGTGACACTGTCGTGGTGGTGGTGGTGTGTTAGTGTGTGAACCTTTTAAACCCAAGCTCATCTGTTGCTGCATAGTTTGTGTTGGTCATCTAGGATGCTATCAGCTTGATGTTTTTGGTTCATGGACTATTCCTGATCTAGCAGTAACACTGAGGTGTGAGCACTGCTGTGTCTGATACACTAATACCAGTGCAACACACACTAACACAACATTAGTCAGTGTCACTGCAGCGCTTAGAATGATCCACTGCCCAAATCATGCCTGCTCTGTGGGGTCCTGAGTGCTGAAGAACAGGGGGAAAGGGGGCAGACAAAGTATGCAGACCCATAAGTATTGCAGAACCACAAAGCGCCCCTGTGTCGTCAGTCAAGCTAAGAGAATGGACAGTGAGTGTAGAAAGAGGAAGGTGACTTTAAAGTTATGGCTGATCAGCGTATGCTCAAACTGCATGTGCTGTAGATATTTATTGATCGTAGTGTTTTCGTTTATTGATCTTACAGTTGCAGCCAGCTGTCGTCATTCACCGTAACACATCAACTCCTCCAGAGTAATCACAGTGTTGTAAACATCTCTGAGTTTATCAGGTAGTATTTCTGTGTTTGTTTATGTGTCTGAATTTTAAACCGAGTCCTGATGTAAATGGTGGTCTGTCCTGTTGTGTTTTTCAGCTCTGGTGTGAGTCTGACCTCATGTTTTCTCATAGCAGCGACGGTGGCTCTGTACACGCTGCTGTTGGTCTTTAGTAAACTCACTGATATCCGCACAGAGAGGAGCTCAGGGACTTTTCTTCTGCCCGATAACCGTCCTTCTGACCAGTTCCTTTACGCAGTCACCATCCACACGGGGCTCAGGTCCAGAGCCACCATGACAGCAAAGGTTATAACACCTATTTAAATCCTGTTTAAATAGTAATAGTAATGTATGCCCTATGCATAATTTATTTACAATCTCTTCAGCATGAGCATTACAGGACATTACTACTGAGTGCACGTACTGGCCACTTTATTAGAAACACATTGTATATGTCCACTGTATCCAAAACACCCCTTATACATTACTTGCTGGCCACTTTATCAGAAACACCCCATTTTATATACTTACATTTCCTGGCCACTTTATTAGAAACACACCCCATGAACTTTACTGGTTGGCTGCTTTGCTGGAATGTCCACCCTTTTATTTACATTGCCTGGCCACTTTATGAGGACACTTTAATAGAAACACCTCCATTGTACTTTCACTGACTGGGCATTTTATTAGAAATGCAATCCATGTGCTTCCATTGACTGAGCACTTGATTTGCCACAGGACATAAGCAAGTGGCCAGTGGCTATAGAGCACACTGATTTGTTTCTGTGTTGCAGGTTTATATAATCCTGTACGGTGAAAATGGAGTTTCTCAGACCAGAGAACTCAGCAATTCAGGCCACAAACTCTTCACCAGTAATTCTACAAACACGTTCATCCTGAGGTAGCCAGAGGATTTATTTATGTACATTATTCTACCCCCTTAAACTTATACCTCTACTAACCCACTACCCACCCTCCTGTGTGGTGTTTCAGCTCAGCGGTTAGTTTAGGTCAAGTCTGGGAGGTGTATCTGTGGCACGATGGCTCCGGTTCCTCTCCCAGCTGGTTTGTGGGTGGGGTTCTGGTGGAGGATCTGCTACAGGGCTGTGGGTGGAGGTTCCAGGCTCAGTGCTGGCTAGCTGTGGATGAAGGAGACGGACGAGTGGAGAGGAGACTGTCAGCTTTAGAAGAAAAGCTCACTTTCAGAGAGGTGACTGCACAGTATTGTCACTTAAACAGCTCTTTCACAGAGTGAAAACACTGTTCTTAAAGGAGCAATCAGTCAGATTTATCACTAAATAGTAGAAAATAATATTTTTGAAGGTTATTTGTTATTTTTACTTTTTTTATATAAAGTGAAACTCATGGGGTGAAGACACACACTGCTTTGAAGACCTTGAATGAACCAGTTTATATTCCCTAGTGTGGGTCCCTCAGTCTTTGGCCATTTTTAAAATATATTTAGTACAGATTTTTGATAACCCCAGGTTACTAGGTGTCAGTGCAACAGTGGTTTCATAAAATGGAGAAGAATCATTGAAGAAAATGACTGATTATTCAATGTAATATGTGTATTAATTTGCATAGATGCCTGTGTGTATGTGTGTGTGTGTTTGTGTGTGTTTGTTTGTTTGTTTAATTATGTTCCCACTTGTTCCAGAGGCTGTATCTGAAGCTCTCAGATTATGTAAAGGATTTCCACCCGTGGCTCTCCATCTATACTTGTCCATCTTTCAGTGCACACACACACACACAGCGGATGAGTGTGTGTTTTCTGCTTCTCCAGGCGTACATGTGTGCTAACACATGGCTCATATATCTGCAGGAAGAGCAGGTGAGTTAATACAGAAACTCATACAGACATGCAGTTACCATCATCAACTATTTTGTTAACTAATAATATCCACTTTCCTTGAATTTTTAGATATTTTTACAAATGGTTTAATCCAATGTGACCTTGAAATGAGCATTAACTGTCTAATGGCGATAATTGCCTGATTTAACTTGTCTTAGGCTCATTATTAATTTGTATGAGGATTCATACCAGAATATAATGAGTGATTTTAAACCAGTAAGAATCTGCAGCATGTGTCGAATTTACACTGTGGCAGTAATATCTGTGCTAGTTTTGTGAAAATCCAGTATTGCAGTGCAGTATAAATTGGTTTGTGAAATAATCTCTGTATGTGTTGTTGTATCAGGCTGAAGAGTTGATATTTTCCTTCTTCTCATGTTGTTTATGTTTGTTTATGTCAGTACTTCTCAGAGCTTGGTGTGATTGGCGTGTCGCTTGATGCGGTCATAACGGGGCTGTGCGCCGTAACTCTGCTGCCCGTGGGGACTCTGGTGTCCTGCCTTTTCCGAATCAGCAAGGTCAGGAATCCACAGCAAAATGGAACATTGTCATGTTTTTATAAACTTCAGGGTAAATGTGTGTCCACACTTAACTCCTCACACACTTAATAAAATATGAGACTTTTCAGAGAAAATCTTTCTGACATTTACTGTCGGACTGGAAAGTACTGGATTTCACTCCTTTATGTGCAGTGTGTAACATCTACACTCTGACAGTAATAACTGCAGAATGATTTAAATCCATTATGAACCTATATTTTGTGACTATTTCAGGATGAACGGACCAGTAGTCCTTACTTCTAACACTTTTGCTGGATAATTTACTGACAAATTTATTTAGGATTTCAGTCTCTGTCCTAATTTCTTGATGTCACTTGTAGCTGAAAAAAAAGAGCAGTAATTTTGGAGACCAGTACAAAGTCAGACTGCCTTTTATCTACCCTGAGGAAGGTATAGTCAAGTAAAATGTTTTCTTCATAAATAATAATATATTCATTATTTAAATCTTATAGAAACTTCTAAATAATAAATATGTTTTTCTTTTAATTAAATATTAAATAATAAAGGTATATATATATATATATATATATATATATATATATATATATATATATATATATATATATATATATATATATATATATATATATATATATATATATATTTTTTTATTTATTTATTTTTTTTGTGATTTTACAGCATCTGAGACCAACATGTCTTTGAGCAGGGCTTCATCCTTGAAACAGAACAGAGTGAGGTATGAGGTAAGCTAATTAAATAAAGTAATAAGCTTTTGAAGGCCATGCATTCTAGTGATTTTATCACATTGTTTATATAACACAAATTCTGCAGTGTTTAGTGAATGTTTATATATATTAATGTTATTTATTTCTAGTATTTATTGTCTAGTTTGTGAGTAGTATGTTGTGGTTGTCCTAAAGCAAGGTGTCCAGGACTGGAAGAATACCCATGATACCGAGTGTGTTACCTGCAACAAACTGACAGACAACTCAAAACTGCAGAGTTGCACAGACTCCAGCTCTCGTATTGAAGTCATTGAAGAAGACACCCCTGAGAACACTGAGAATCTCCAGAACCAACGCATTAAAAACAGCCGGTTCAGGCCCCAGTCATACTCCTCTGAAGGTTACTTTTACTCTTGGTTCAGTTTAATGATTTAGCCTGTTTATTTTAACATGGAGATGGTCTTTTAATTCAGTATGAATCTGCAATGTATATTCTTTGCATTCCATTGGTAACAACTGGAATCATTTCAATCCACTATGAATATGCCACGTGTATTTTCTGACTGAACTAAAGTGGATTTTATTTAGATATATTGACATTTATTTGCAGATAGAGATTCCCCAGAGGCCCATCAGTTCTCCTGTGACCGTAGCAACACTCTACAGGTGTGGTGTTATTATCTGACTTGGGCTCTTTGGCTGTGTTTGTGTCTTACTTTCATGATCATCACTGCAACCCTGGGATTAAAGTAAGTTTAGTTGTAATCTTCTGTATTTCTAAATGCTTTGGATTTGCTGTTGTATTTTTAATGTATGTAACATGTTTGTATTAATGATGCACGAATGATTCTTACCTCTCCTTCTTTTTTTTTCTATTTATTTTACTGTGTTAATCTTCCTCTAAACCACCTGCAGCACCCAGCACTTTTAATACCCTCATACTGTGTATGCATGTGTACACACATGCATACACATGTTTGTGTGTGTGTCTGTGTGCATGTGTAATTGTCTGTGTTCATCGACTGTGAAATATCTGTTGTGTGTTACTGAGCAATTATGATATAGCATCTCAGCACATCAACAGGAAGTTGTAAATATTTTCTCGACAGGTTCAGCTCCACTCAGAATCTTCTCTGGATTCAGTCAGTTTTCTTCTCTTTGATCATCTGTGTGTTTGCAGTTCATCCAGCGCTGGTAAGCCTTCAGTTATCTACATCATTCTGCTTTATAATTGTAGTCAACTACACTCTCAAATATTAAGTTCTAAATAGCTGCATATTTTTTTATATTTTACCTTTTAAAGGGGAATTTCACAATTGAATATTTTTTCCAAATTTCTGCTGTAGTGTAATTTAAAGGGACAGTCCACCTATGTTCAAAATTGTTAAATGCTATGATAATTAAGATCTTCAAATTTATGGTGTGAAATGGTTGATTGTAGAGAAATGTAACCATGTATTAGGCAAGATACTCTCTAGATATAGCATTCAACACATTTTTTGCAGCTTCTTTTTATGAGTGAGTTGTTAAAGACAATTAAAACTACTGACAAAACATATGAACGAGACTTACATCAGACATACATTAGAGTTATGGTCTGTAGAGTGCTGCAGAGTCTGGCTCCTACCACCACATATGGCCACTCTCAGTGATTTGTTCACATGTTAATGATTTAATTCCTCAGGGTTTTTTTGTGCGATGTTCTCTGGAAACACTTGTAGACTGTAGGAAATGAGTCTGTGATGAAGCAGTGAAACAGATTTATTTCTCTGATGCAGATTCTTATCTCTGTGATCTGTGTAACTCTGAGGAGAGGAGAGAGAGGTTATTTTTACAATAGCTCCAGTTTTAATGAAGTCATATCTGAGCTGCTGAGATACAATCAGAGACAAGAACATCATCTCCCGTCATTCTCCCCTCATCAGCCTGAAACCAGGGTGCATTTCCAGAAGGTAAAGGCATTACAAATTAACCATAGTAATCAAATATGAACATTCAAGTATTTGACTGACAGGTGTGTTTGATTGACAGGTGCTGGAGGCTCGTCAGAGAGAGAGACGGCTGCGTCTCGCTCGCCCACCCACTTCAGCGCAGTTAAAATGTGTGAGAAGCCGTATTAAAAGAAGGACAGTCATTTGGCAAACTATAAGGTCACACTGTTTTATTATATTAATAAGTTATGTTAATATAATAATAGTGTCTTTGATGCAAAGCACTGAATAGCACCCCCTTGTGAAAGAGTTGTGTCTCTTTGCAAGGAATTATATCCTAGTGTGTGTGAGTGAGTTGTAAGAGGTGCTTCAAATTTAATCAAGTTATAATTTATTATGAAAGATGTTGGTTTACACTCACTGATGGCATTTATAATACTGACCACTAATAATATTAATGTTCCAGATTGATAGGTTTGATCCTTTATTGACCTTGAAGGAATTGGCATTGAAATAATGCATTGTAATGTTGTTAACTAACTAAACTAATGATTAGTTTGTTGATATCTGAATAATGAAAAGTGTCTTTCCCACAGGGAGCTGGTGTCATATGCATTGATTTTGTCAGTGGCTGGATTTGTGGCATATGGGAAGTTTTCTAACAACACATTTCATCTAAATCAGGCAATCAAGACCTGGTTAAAACGGTAAACTCCCACCTTTTCATGATCGTTCATTAATTAAAATTCATTGTAATTTAATTTGTATATCACTGCTGTCAGAACAAAGCCTTTTATGTCCAAACTAATACTTTACTAAACGTTAGAAGAGAATTCTTCTCTTACAGAAAAAAATAATGCAGCAAATTTTAATTACACATAATTTGGAACTTTATATTCGTCCATTCAACATGGAATTTTCACATAATATAAAGAGCATTTGATATTTTCAGTTTATACGATACAGGGTTTTGTATGTACTGATTTCACTATGACTCTGTTGTAATTGCAGGGATTTACACAGGACACATTACTCTTTACAAAACCCTGACACCTGGTGGAGCTGGACGGAAAAAGCACTTCTAGTAGGACTTTATCAACAGGACACAGCTAGTGATGGGACAAATGACAGTGTAAGTAGGCTTATCATAATTAATACATTATCAAATCTTACAGTATTTGGATATTCCTTGCTGCCTTGCTGATATTGTTTTCTGTTTTTTTTCCATAAGATTGAATGTCACATATTTTAATCTCTCTCTCTGGTCTGTTCTCTGAATTTCTTAAACAGTGATTTAATTTTATTTTTGTTTAATCTTAATGATATTTCATCATATTGAGAATATCCTTAATACCTTTTTTTTGTTTTTGCTAAAAGTACATTGTTCTTTAAGGGATGTAATTGCATTATTGTGCTGTTATACCATCTTTATATCAGGGGCATAAAATGGTCCTTAAATGACAATAATGTCACTTATAGCAGTTATTTCAGAAAGAAATGACAGGCCCAAGTGTAAGTTAAGCTCTCCGATATTTCTGAAACCTTCCTCAGTTATCCTTTCTGTGTAATCCTAATCTCTCTGCATTGCTCTGAATGGTGATGTAGAGAAATGTGCTAATGTTTTTTAACAGACAAAATCTTTGAGAGGAACTTTCTTTCCGATTGGAGAAGCAGTCTTTACAGCGATGGAATATACAGCCTCATCACACCAGGTACATTACTGTTGTTGTAATTGCTGTATTACAATATATTTTACCTTGATTTAAAAATGCAAATCCAGGGCCACAGTGTCCGGGGTCTCAGGGTCCGTGGTTGGTTTGTGATGTGTTCTCCCTGTGTACGTATGGGTTTTCTTTCATAGTCCTAACACACAAGATGTTAGTTGGAGTGACTGTGTGAATTTGTCCACAAGAGTGAGTGTGTGAGACTCTCCACAGGTGAGAGTGCGTGAGTGACTGTCTGTGTGTGATGCATGCTCTAGGTGCATGTTCCTGCCTTTTGCATGTGATTCTGGGTAGGCTCTGGATCCACTGTGACCCTGAACAAGATGAAGCAGTTACAGAAAATGAATGAATTATCGAATTAATAAAATTGTGAAACATTTCCTTTTATTTTATTCCCAGATTTTAAGCTTCTCGGGCTTCTCCAGCAGACCACAATTGTGTGGGAAACTGTGGTGTTATAAAGGAACAGGCATTCACATCCATTTAGGGAAGAACAGGTTAGAGGGTCATCTGATCAGTGTGCAGTCATATTATTATTCATATTCCTTTATCGTACTAATGTACAATTCAGTCTTCTAACCAATCAGAATGTTTGTACTACATGCTGTGAATGACCAGACACAGTTCGGATATCACAAACGTCCTACCGCAACTGCTGCATGTTACCGTCCAGTCTGTTTCTAATCTAATTTGCCTATTTTTCGGTTTTGTTGTAAGTTCAGGTTGATATATATATTAATACACATTAAAACTTTTTAAAATTATGCTCTTCATGCAATAATCTTTAATCTCTGTGTCTCCTAACAGATCTGAAACCTCCAGCAAACTTCAGAATTTGAGCCGAAACACCAAAGCCATGCTGCTCCAGTTCACTGTATATAACCCTCCTTATAATCTGTTTATTACCGTCACTGTATTAAGAGAATGGTCCCAAACAGGAGCCTTTCAGCCTTTAATCTTCATCCACTCCAGCAGGCTTTATTCCTCAGACACTGCCCTTCACCACTGCCTTACAGCTGCAGAGGTGAGAAAACCATAGCTGCGTCTTATCTTATTTATTCCATGACATTAGTGTTGAGGCTGACAGGGAGATTTCAGAGGCTAGATTAGATACAGAAGTGGCTTAAAACAATGGGGTTTCACACAGGATACAGAAACACGACATGTAGGTTAACTACTGATTTCATATCAGTTCCAGTCACAGTGATACCCATCAAAATCTGGATTAACAACAAGCTAATTTAACTTCTCAGTGTGGCATAATTCCATTTCTCTGCACAGTTTAGTGCACATTTTAACTATATTATTTTTAGATATTTCAATATATTATATAATATTTATATACTATAAAATGCAATATAATAGGTGCCAAACGTCTACAGGTCCCTTTTTGTATTTAATTTTTATTTACATACATTTATTGGTTGATTGAAATTTCCAGGTAGAAATCTGTCTCCATTTTGTCTCTGAAAAAAATATATTATAATTTATATTATCCTCTTTGCCTCATCCTCAGCTTCTCTTCCTCCTCTTCACTCTGCTTCAGTTCTACTTCCACATGTGTGTAATCCCTCAGAGCGGATGGAGTTACTGGAGAAACAGGTGGAATTGGATCGAGGTGAGCTCAGACTTCTCATATTTGGTTTATGCCATCGATCATGCTGACAGCCAATCAAATCAATTTTGTTTTCCTTGCAGGTAATCACTCTTCTGCTCAGTCTTCTGAGCTTTTTTTTTACCGTGCACCACTTCACACTCAGGACAGATGTGGTGGAACAGCTGCAGAGGGGAGATTTTAAGGCGTTTGTTGACATTACTCCTGTATCCTCTTGGGAACAGGTGAGAAAAGGAAAGTTGACTAAGACAGATTTTTAATGAGAGATCTGCAGCTTGGCCAAATTGTAAAAGGCTGGCATTGAAACCTTTGGTTAATGCTAATTACTTCACTGTGGTCAAATATGAAAAGAAAACATATTTACATATACACTATATGGATGTAGGTAAATGTTTGCACTCCCTGGGGCTAATTGCCTGTTTTTGTTCATTCATTTTGTTCAAGTCAAACTAAACCATCTTTACCTCAATACGGCATTTCTCTGCACATTATAGTGCACTATTTGTTCAATTCATTTACATATATCCTTATAGGAAAAAAATTAACCTTCACAAAATATGAAATGTGTTTTAACTTTTGAACAGGTCATCGTTTATTTTATTTTAACCCGTATATACGTTTAATATTATCTACTTCTTCTTCTTATTATTATTATCATTATCATTATTGTTTTCATAGACTTCTCGCTCACTGCATGGCATTCTGGTGTTCCTTCTGCTGATGAAGTGTTTACATGTACTGCGTCTGAATGAGGTTATGACTGCAGCTGTTTCTACAACATCCCTGATCTTCTCTGGACTGCTCTGGCCATTGGTAGATTTATGTTTATTAATACAATATATGTAAAAATGTAGATGTATCATGTATTTTGAAACATTATTATAAGATGCAGCCAATTAGCCATCAAGTTTCTTTACGTGCCTTGGAGCTACAGCACTGTGCAGAAGTCAGTGACTATTTCCAGGTGTAGCTACAGACCTGAAATGATGAAAACTTAAGTTTATTTTAATTATTTTATCCTTAGGAATCGCAGATTATTCTTTATTGAATTTTTACCATCAGTGAGTCTCCACTTATCTCACATAGTACCACTAGCCTTTGGAGGGTGGGGTCAAGAATGTGCTTTATCCAAGACTCAGGATGCCAGCAAGAAATTCTTTTTGAACTACTGCTAACACAAAATTGCGGTATAGTATTAGCACTCCAGAAGAGAGCACCACCCCCCTGGATATGCCATGCTAGCTCAGAACCATGAGCATCCTACCCACCCAGAGAGAGAAGACACTTGTACTGTCAAGGACTTCCAGGTTCAGGTGGCTGAGGTATCACCGGTGATTGAACTTGTGATCCCTTGAGGATAGGGCCTGAGCTTAGGCCACTGCACCATTATATCATTCTATTTACTTATGACTACACATATGTCTTGGTTGATCAACTACGTTTAAAGTAAGGGAGAAATTATGTAACTTTAACAGAATTTTTTATTGTATAAATAGGTTTACTAAAGATATTCAGCAGGCTGAAAGGTCTGTCTGGTTTTCTCTTGTTGTTCCAGATATTCTTTGTGATCCTTGTTATGGCCGTCTCCTGCTTGGGGAACCTTCTGTTTCGTTCAGACACTTCAGCCTTCAGCACTTTTCTGAGATCTGTTTATTGGGTGACCTCTCAGTGCCTCAGCGTGGGAAAGCTCAGATTCCTCTGTAGAGCCGATCTGAAAACTCAAACTTTGTTGGCCCTCACCTTTTATGGAGCTTTATTGTTTATTGTGTCTGTTGTTTTAAAAGCAGCAGTAAGTGTCTAAGTCTAAATGTTTCTAAATGCTTAAATGTTTCAATCAATGTTTTTAAAATGTAAAATTATTAAAGTTTTAACAGTGGTGAATGATGTAGTTTTTTTGTTGTTTGGAATTGTGTTGCAGGTTACTGGAGCACTCTGCTCCTACATAAAAACAGCAGCGAAGTCCAAAAGTCGAAAACCTCTTATCTCCATCTGTGATCTGTTGAGCTACACCAGAGACATGGCTTTGGGTTTCATTGACCGTCATAGGAAGGACTGGATTGATAATTATAGCAACACTAATGTAAGTACTATTTTATTTAATTGTTTATGATTTACTGTTTTTAACTGTTTTTATCAGTTTTCTTCCTTAACCTATTTATTGTCACAATGAGAGTATTAGACTGTAATATGACTTAATAAAATACAGGTAACACAAAAATATGGACATAATATGTAAACAGAGTGTCACTGATTTCAAGCATCATTATTACAAATTACTAAATGTTACTTGAGTACGAATAGCATCCCCTTGTTGAGAACTTTTAGCCTGCTAAACTTGAGTGAAAGTCCATAAGGTTTTTTTTTTGCAGCTACCATATATCCTGGTACAAACTTTTTCCTTTACTTTAAGAATATTGACATTACCATAACGAAAAACACAGTTGTACAATTGTTCTTACATCTGTAAATCATTAACCTGCAGTAATAACTCTGTAGGACAACATTGAAATGAATCATTCCAAACCTAATCACAGAAGTTTTTAAATTTCTTTTCTTATAACAGAATTTGTATCTGGAGGAGTTTGAGGAACTGGTGGATGAGCTGTTGTTGAGGCTGAGTGTAATGTCCAACAGCGACTGTCACAAGGAACAAGAAAACTATGTGAACCAAAGGAACCTCAGTTCTGCAAGAGATAACAGCTTAGAGGTGACTAGTCTGACCCTGAAACATTTTGATTTTACTCTGTCCGTTATGGGGTGGAACGTCGATGCAACAAGTAGTGTCCACAAGTGTGAGAGTGACTGAGTGAGGGTGTGTTGCCCTACAGTGTACTGGCGCCCTGTCTTGGACATGTTCCTGCTTGCGCCTGGTTATTCCAGGTGTTCTCCAAACCTGCCACAACCCTGGTGTGGCTGTGGTGTTTGCAGAAGATGGATGGATAAACAAACATATCCTTTATTTCCAGTAAATCATTCATAAGAATCATTTCGAATGTATCCTAGCAATATAAAGGGCAGATTGTGCTTTAAAACTGTGTAAAAATAAAATAAAGCAAAAGTCATATATGCCAAGCATTTGATGTTTTTTGTTGTTGTTTCCTTATATTATAGGCTGCTGAGTTGGAGGAGGTCATGATCCCAGTGGAGCTGGAGCACTCTTTTGTCTGGAGTGTTTCTTCACACACATATGAAGAACATGACGAAAATAATCTCAGGTAAAACTCTGCTCAGGCTTAAATTGAGCCTCTGTGGAGGTGTAGGAGAAATTGTAGCCAAAGTCAACATCAGCTCTGTAAATATGTTCTAATTTCTTTACAAGGTCACCGCAGGAATGGAAAAGCCTCGAGGATTTTGAAGGAAACAGAGAAATATTGACTGACAGACCCACTTCCAAGAGACAGAAGATACAGAATAAGATTCAGAGGAAGACCAAAGGCACTCTACATTGTGGAACTCAAACCATCAAAGTTCAGATGGAATACAGTGACACACTGAACTCAAATAGAACAAAACAGGAGGATTATAGCCTGGATAAACCTGTTAGGAGATCACAAACTCAACTAAACACAGGTTTAAACTCCTCTCCTGGCAATTTAACCAGTTATTCATCTCACATAGAGGCTTATGAACACTTCTGTACGTGCAAACCCACTGTAGAGAAACGACAGCCACATTCTGAAGAGCAGAGAGTAAATATTCCAGGGCAGTGTTGTTAAGGACTTGCTTTGTCAAAGTCTGCTCATAAAGGTTCTATAGACTGGATACAAAAGTGTCTTGTCTTTTTTATTCCACATAAAAATGCATTAACCTAAAACACTTCACTATTCATTAAAGGGGAATTCAGCATAGAGGAGTTATAAACAGTCATTGATTTGGTGTTAAATGTTTTGTTGTAGAGAATCTTATATATTTCTTCATAGAGTTGGTGAACCAGGGTTAATTTCTCCAGAATGGAGTATTTGGAATGAATAATCTCCACACTCTTTATCTGCAGGCATTGGTTACATGACTCCCACAGATACAATATCTGTGAATGCTCAAGTCCATTTATAAAAAATGGTGTAGTATTCTCATAAAACCTATGCCCATCTTCCTGTACACATGAAATAATCTCTAGATCTCTGATAATCCCTAATACAGTGGGAATACTGACAGTAAAGATCAGCTTGTACATGTCAAATAGAGATGCAGTCATTTTCTGCGTTATTGTGGTTCACCTACCTAGCCAGCAGAGGTCGTACACCCAGAATCCAGATCAGTGGACTAATGCAGTGGTTCCAAGATTAGAATATGTTGAGCCCCCCTCTCCAACACACACATATACATGTTTTGCTTTCAGACTCCATTGGAATTTATTTGAAACATTGCAATTTATACAAAACTGCAACTTACAAACTGATAATGACTGACAAATCACATTCTGTGGAATTATTACATATGACATGCATTATGTATCTCATTCATTTTCCTTGCCTCACCCCATCTGCATTAGCCCTGCGCTGCCCTGGGGGCCTTGCTCCCTACTTTGGGAACTACTGTACTAGTGCATTAGTTTCATGACAGCCAACCTCCACTGGCTATGCAGGTCAACAACAACAACACACAGTTCATTCCAGAATGCTGTTTTCTAAACATTCCTAACATATCTGTTATATCTTTAATATTTTTCTTTATATATTAGAGTTTATTTGTACAAATTACAAAATAAACTGACAAAAGAAATTGATTATTTTACCTTTAAATAATTCAGTGTTGTGAATAAACCTTGTTTTTATCAAATATAGTGCTTTTATATTTACTTAAAAATGATTTTAAAAATGAAGAAGTTCATATTTCACTTGCGTCATTTTAGCTGCTTTTCATTTTTCTGTTTTTTTATATTAAATATTAACTTTATAATTCGTTTTTTGTGTTGATTCTATTTTGAATAAGGAGTATAAAGTGAATTATAAATAAGCCTAAGCTTTTATAAAGTATGTTAAAGTGGCCTAACTATAATCCATGTAAAATATCGGTGAAAAAATTCCTTCACAGACAAAGTCGTTTCTCGGCTCGTTCTATCAGCCTATCACAGGGCAGAACGTACGGACTTGAGTGGCGGATTCTGATTGGTGAAGCTGGTCTCCTTTCAGCCAATCAACGCATGGCAAGTCAGACAAGTTGAGGCCGTGAAACGAGAGAGACGTCTGCACGCAGTCAGAGCGCAGTGTAGACCAGTACAGATCATCATTAACCAGGTTTAAACATATTGAAGAAGCTTCTGCCTCAAGAAAGTGGGGATCAGAAAGGGTGCGAGGCTTCAAAAGGGAGTTAGAAAGCGAATTAACGCAGGGCCAGGGCGCTAGAGGGGATAAATCAAGAGGAGAAGGAGAGAGAGGTAGAGAGACACTGGCAAAGAACTGAAAATGAAGAAGATAGCTCTTCTGTTGATAGTGCTGCTTGGAGTTGCTCATTTCGTATCAGTCACTCGCTGTGAGGAGGATGGTAAGACATGTTTAAAATTTATACCAAGGCAATAAATCATTTAAATCCTGCAGGATAACGATTTATGGGCAAGTAAGTGCAGTGTTAACGCATGCAAAGTTTCATAACATCAGAATTGTTTTCCTTTACTTCATTTCAAACTTAAAGGTTATTATTTGCATATCTTTGAAACACCTGCACGTCAATTTCTTCTGAAAATAAGGTTATTTATAGACATTTTGTCCCTCTTTTGCTGCACTAATAACATAAGCCCAGAGAATACTCTATACTCGGAGGCTTTACTCCTCATGCCCACGCTTGGCATTGGGCATGGTGCGTTTAGGCTGTTCTACACAAACTCAATCTTTTGGCTGCATATGCACAATTAAATGTCTCTGTCAATAGTGAGTGCATTTTAAATTAGCAGAGATGAGAAATGATGTGATTTTACTGTATACAGTAGTTGTGCTTTTATAATAAATTCTAATATTTGTAAAATCCTTACATTCTGCAGTAAACAAAATATAAAATGTCTTACAATATTTGTGTAGTATATTTAACTGTTAAAATCAGGGTTATAAAATGTGATTATATTTGTATTATAGTAATGATCTCGTTGATAAAATTGACATAACACCACCAACTGAACACCATTGTTGTAGTAAAGTAATAGTAAAATTCTAAAAAAAAACCAAAAAAAAAAACACTTAAACTTTATAGTAATTGCGTGTTTTTTCCAGTAAATTATTGTAATAATTAAATCTGCATTAAAACAATTTGTGTATTATTTTTTGTAAATTATGATAATAATCTGAATTATAAGTTCTTAGTATTTGCTTTCTGTAGAATAGTTATAACTCTCTACTACGTGTGTATGTTCTTTACATGTTACCTTTAAACCATAGCAATTTACAACATCACGCTTTTATTGTAGAAGTACTATTGCTTTAGCGGTGAAAAACACAAGCTGATTAGAAGTTTCATGTGTGTGTTTCAGCTGATGATGGTGGTGGAGGCGAAGAGGGGGAAGAAGGAGATGATGATGACGATGATGATGACGACGATGATGATGAAGATTCCAGCACCGAAGTTAAAGATGAGAACGGCGTTCTTGTTCTAACCGATGCCAACTTTGACACATTTATTGAAGGCAAGGACACCGTTCTGGTGGAGTTTTATGCTCCGTGGTAAGTTCAGCTGTAAGTTACTGATCTTGGTTTTTTTTTTTTTTTTTTTCTGAAGGGTTTGTGTATAAAGAGTTTCCTGTTTTCCAGGTGTGGCCACTGTAAGCAGTTCGCGCCTGAATACGAGAAAATAGCTCAGACACTAAAAGACAGTGACCCTCCAATCCCTGTGGCCAAAGTGGATGCCACTAAGGCCACTGTTTTGGCAAGTCGTTTTGAGGTGTCCGGATACCCCACTATCAAAATACTGAAGAAGGGAGAAGCGGTGGAGTATGATGGAGATCGATCTGAAAAAGGTGAGGGTGCTGTGAACACTGCTTGGAGTTTGGAGCAAAGTTTGTGACAAATAGCACAGCCCACATTTAACATCCTGCCATGAAGTGTTTAATGTGTTTGCATACATGTTTTTATTTATTTATTTATTTTAATCATCTTAACACAGGCTGAATTAACACTAGTGACATGTCCCAAAAACATTCTGAAATTGTAGATCAATTTAAGAAGTTTATTCTGAAAATATTGTATATAACAGCTTTCCCAACACTTTTTGAAAGTGGCACTAGAACATGTTGGGCATGTTTGTGGCTAGCCCACAATTCTGATATTGAATAAAATCAGCAGTTATTTCATCCAGGTGAGCTGTGCCAATAGAGCTGCTCACAGGTCTTATTAAATTCAGCAGACCCGGTTGTGCTGCTGTAATAAAACCTGCAGTTGTTGAATGTTTAAGTACTAACTTTATTCCTGATAGGCTCAGAAAAGTGCACACAATATTTTCACATTGCCCAAACCTGTTTGCACAGCTTTCTAGTTTTTCTGTTTCACAAAGATTTGCTTTAGAGACATGGAAAAGCATTGCAGGGGTTTTTAAGTCATGTCCATGGTTGTCTCATTGCTCAGTATTGACTGACCTACTCTGCTCTGAAAGCTGCTCGGTATAGCTATTAGATTTATTTTAAGGAACACATTATGAAATAAAAATCATTTGTTGGTTCCACTTACACATGTGCCTGTGCAATGTGTGGATCTGGAGCCCTCCAACCCACACACTGTGAAACAAGACCACCCAGTCAGTTTCTGGTGTGCTGCCCAAGTCAGAAAACATGGGATAAATTGAGTTGTGCTGATTCTGCTCCGCTTCTGACGTCAAGTGCTGAGACTTTAGGTTTGCCTCGCCCCCTCATCTGAGTCTCTCCAGTCACAGCGCTGGACCTGTGTTTATTTGAGAGTGCAAAGACAATGCTAAATGTAAAACAGACAGAGTACAAAAAATAAGGGCACTGAGTAAACACAGAAAATTGGAATGGAGATGAAAGGAGAACTGGGTGAAAACAGCTAAAAACAACAGCATCTGCTCCTTGCTCCTCACTGCTGTGTGCTCGGGGTCAGGGTGAACAGTGAGCAGCTCATCATTTAAAGGAACAGGTGCTGATTGCGGGCGTTCTGAACAGGGCTGTTTAGACATGTGGAAAGCACTGCTGTTGGGTTTTGACCTAAGCAGGTCCCAGACTACCCTTTTAACTGAAGCCATCTTTACTGTTTGTCTTCCCTCCTGCAGCGATTGTTGACAGGGTTAAAGAGGTGGCAAAGCCGGACTGGAAACCACCTCCTGAGGCCACTCTGGTTCTCACAAAGGACAACTTTGATGATGTGGTCAATAATGCCGACATAGTTTTGGTGGAATTCTACGCACCCTGGTCAGTCAATTTGTTGTTGTTTTTTTTTGCTTCTTCATGTTTATGTAGTGTATAAAGTAGTAGAGTATGTTAAATTAGAGTGTACTGGATTGTTAACTTTCTAAATTTTAGTCAAAAGTAGTTTGCCAAAGCAAAGATTTCATGAATTTTAACTGAAATAATTTGCTTTCTGTATGCACATGTGGGGGGAGACAAAAAAATCAGTATGCTTATTGAAAATGCAAGTTCGAGTATGGTTCTTGCTGCTTGTGCTGCTCTCTTTTAATGAAGTGTTAATCCAAGTCTGTGGTTTGTAAATAACCAGGTGTGGTCACTGTAAGCGACTTGCGCCAGAGTATGAAAAAGCTGCTAAAGAGTTGAGTGCCCGCTCTCCTCCGATTCCTCTCGCCAAAGTGGACGCCACGGTGGAGACTGACCTCGCCTCTCGCTTCGGCGTCACTGGATACCCCACTCTCAAAATCTTCAGAAAGGGCAAAGTCTTTGAATACAATGGACCGCGGGAGAAATTCGGTAGGTCAGCAGATCTCCCTGAGAGTCTTTGTAGGGATGATTGAGACTCTGCCGAATTTAGCGTTGAGCATGCAGTCTGTTGATTCATAATGTTTAATTAATTTTTTGGATCAGAATTGCTTAAAATATTATTGGTGTATCCTTACAACAATATTCTTTAATGTTTGGTGAAGCTGCTGCAGCTTTAGGGTTCTGATCGTGTTAAGTTATGATACTGCTGTCTGTGTGTATATAAAACAGTGTGTCCTGTGGTATTATAAACTGAATCATGTCTGAGAGATTATTTCAAATGTTGAGTTTTGCTCCAGTGCAAAACATCACACCAAACATGATTTTGTGTTTAATGAGAGGAATCTTGATTAATTAAATTGTCCTGTGGAACTAGAGCTGCACAATAGTGAAGTGGAGGAAACGGAGACACACACACACACACCCACAAAGTGCCTGTCCCATAAATTAACTGTGAAATGTATTTATTTTTGCAGGTATTGTTGACTTCATGAGTGAACAAGCTGGACCTCCATCCAAACAAGTGCAGGCTCTGAAACAGATCCAGGAATTGGTGAAAGATGGAGATGATACTGTAATTGTTGGAGTTTTCTCCAGTGAAGAGGATGCAGTGTATGAGATCTATCAGGAGGCCTGTGAGTACAGACACCTGAAGTGTGCAGTGTCTCTGACCTATGAGCAGCAGAAAACGCAAGACCCCTTGTCTAATATATTTTTCTGCCTTCTTTTGTGTCTGATTGGTAGGTAACAGTCTGAGAGAGGACTACAAGTTCCGTCACACATTCACCAGTGAAATAGCCAAATTCCTCAATGCCTCACCTGGACAGGTTGTCCTGCTCCAGCCTGAGAAGTTCAGGTCCAAATTTGAGCCTTCATCACAGACCTTCACTATTAAAGTGAGTCTTCAGATATCTGCTTCATTAAAAACATTCAGCAGCTTTCTTTAGTGTTTTTAACATCTATAACACTTCCCCCAGGAGTCTACTTCTGCTTCAGAACTTCAGGATTTCTTCAAGAAACACACACTGCCATTAGTGGGCCACAGGAAACAAAGCAACGATGCAAAGAGATACAAGCAGCGGCCTCTGGTTGTGGTGTATTATGGAGTTGACTTCAGTTTTGATTATAGAGTTGGTAAGGACCAAGTAATTTCTTATTTATAAAAAGCTAATGCTACACTGCCTGAATTTTATAAAGGAGACACTTCAGAGTACTTTATTTTTACTTATGAGCTTACAGGGGAATTCACCAGTTATTCAAAGTTTCTGAATATTTCAGTGGCTTTGGTGTGTAATGTTTGTGGATACTAGAGAAAGTGACTCTGCAGTGGTGGTGAATGGAACCAGGTCTCTCAATATGTACAACACAAATACAGCATTTTATTCACTCTCCATCCTTCCTAGGAAAGTTGTTGATGGTACAATGGTGATAAATACAAAGAAAAATAAAATTGTTATATGTGCTTCTTATTGCCCAAGTCCACCATGAATTGGTATTAAAAATGTTAGTAATCTACTAAAGTGCTACTAAACCTGTGCTTTTTCACCTGTCCACATCTTATGTCTCTTTCATTTTTTTTCCCCACACAGCCACTCAATTCTGGAGGAGTAAAGTCCTGGAGGTGGCAAAGGACTTTCCAGAGTACACATTCGCGATTGCAGACGAGGAAGACTACTCTGATGAGCTGAAGAGTCTGGGCCTCAGTGAGAGCGGAGAGGAGGTTAATGTGGGCATCTTCGATGAGGGAGGAAAGAAGTACGCGATGGAGCCGGAGGAGTTTGACTCTGAGGTGCTTCGGGATTTTGTTGTGGCCTTCAAGAAAGGTGAGATTGCTCTTCTCTTTCTGTATTTACAGCATTAAATATCTCGGTCATTTGGACCTAAAGATAAACAATATGGAGAAAACACTAGAATTTTCTTTGCACTGAATAAATAGTGACTAAACAAATGACTTTAAGTTGAGAATACATGCCTGGGAGCAACTTGTGAAATCTACTGTGAACAAGCACACACTCCCTGTAAAAACTCAGTGACAAGATCAAAACCAGTGGCACTATATTAGTATTGAATGGAACTCATTGAATGGAATAGAAATATAATTCTCATATAAAGAGGGGAATGCAGAGAATATAAAAATCTAAAAATACTCCATGTTGTCTATCCTATGGTAAGAGGTGAGGCCGCTGTTGGCTGCTGCTCCATGTGTTGGTAGACCCTACAGTTTTAAATATTCAAGGAACTGAACTAGGAGCTAAGATATTGTCTCTTATGTCACAGGGAAACTGAAGCCCATCATCAAGTCTCAGCCAGTTCCTAAAAACAAGGGACCAGTGAAGGTTGTCGTGGGAAAGTCCTTTGATGAAATTGTCCTGGACAAGAAGAAGGACGTCCTTATCGAATTCTACGCTCCCTGGTGTGGTCACTGTAAAAAACTGGAGCCTGAATATCTAGCCCTTGGGAAGAAATATAAGAATGAAAAGAATCTAGTGATTGCCAAAATGGACACGACGGCCAATGATGTGCCTCATGACAGCTACAAAGTGGAGGGGTTTCCCACAATTTACTTCGCCCCCAGCAACAAGAAGCAGAGTCCCATCAAGTTTGAAGGGGGTGAGAGGAATGTGGAGAGTTTGAGCAAATTCATAGAGGAACATGCCACGAAACTATCACAAAAGAAGGATGAACTCTAGAGTTTTTCTTCTGGGGAACCTTGAACTTTTAATACCTTCAGATGATCTGAAGTGGCGGATCAGATCCGGACAGTGAAAGTCTGGCTTGGTTTTGTTGTAACCATATGTTCCTGAAAGCAGTCTTTTTCTTTTCCATTTCAAAGCACACACTGTTTGTTAGGCTTCTTTTTGAAATCTTTTTAAATAAAAAGTGAAAATGGGGAAATGACTGCTGTTCTTTCCAAGGTTGTACTTTTTCTTATAAAGGCTCCAGATATACAGTGAAATTAATTGTAGGATTTAGTGGTGAGCTGTTCTTCATGACTGGCCTGCTGTTGTACAAGTTGCGCATCAAGCACATTTAACCAAGTATTGTTTCTAAAAAAAAAAAAAAAAAAAAAAAATGCCATTGTTTACACTAATCTTTATCTGCATCATATTCTTGATTTGCCACAGACCATAATCTCAAAAGAAATTCTCAGAATCCTGACCCCAAATGCTCCCTTAAAAAGAATCCAATGACCACTTATTAAATTCCAAGAATAATGGTTCCAGTGTTATGGAAGGATACTGACTCTAGAGGGCGCTCTAAGAGCAGATCCAAAATTGAATGGCTTCCTATGGAGCTTTGTGCAAAACCATACTTTGTGTGTCTAATAATTTTTTTTATACAATAGCATCATATTTTAACAATGCTGTTTAAGTGCTTCTAAGTTTGTGTCTGTGTGTGGCAAAGATGTCACTGTCCACTCACCACATAAAAACAAGTACTCGTTGCACTGCATACTTTGTTAGCCCCCTTTCATACTGTTCTTCAGTGCTCAAGACCCCCACACTGCAGGTATGATTTAGCTGTTGGAACTTTCACAGTGATGCAGTGACACTGATGTGGTGTTAGTGTATGCTGGTAAGAGTGGATCAGACACAGTAGTGCTGCTGGAGTTTTTATACCCCTCAGTGAAAACATCCAGCTGACAGCGTCCTGTGTCCCCTGAGGATGACCAATACAAACTCTGCTGTGATAGATGAGCTACTGTATCTTACTTTACATCTACAGGAGTGTCTAACAGAGTGGACAGTGAGTGGAGGCAGGCTTTAAAAACTCCAGCAACACTGCTGTGTCTGATCCACTTAAACACACACTGACTGGAGCGCCATCACTCCAGTGAACACAGTTCCTAAGCCTTTTAGCATTGGTGTGGTTCAGCTGCTCCAGTGTATCCCTTTCTATTGTCAGTGCTTTTATGTGGAGATTATACAGTGTTTTCATAGTTTTACACTTTTTCAGCACTGGGGGCACCTGACTGAGCTGGATTTACTAATTAAAAGAGGTGTCTCAAATATTTTACATTTCTCCAGAAATGATCACTTGTTGCATTCTAGAGCTGATTGTCCTTTGCTGGCCACTTCTGTTGAGCTGCTCTCTCTGCATGGTTCTTGTGTTTTATTCATTTCTTCCATTTTCCTTCACTTTTGCAAATGCTGAAAATTTGTAGGATCAAAAATATATTAAGTATACAAGATCCCAAGTGCCAAAGTAAATCGGAAATAATAAAAACACATAGAACATTCACTTTTTGGTCATTGTTCCATTTGTAGTGTTTGTTTACTGCTAGGGCTTTGAGTGGAGGACTACCCCAGTGTGAAATAATGAGTTTGGGTGTGAAAGCTGATTGTTTTCCCCCAAAAAGCTGTTAATCCCCATAAAATTGCTTTACTGCATTTATATGGAACTGTGACGTATGGCTACGCATTAAAGGGGGCGTGGCTTGACGAACCTATTGACCCGAGTTCATTGGGTCCGAAGAGGAGCCAAAAATATTCCTGAATGAGAAAAAAAAAGAACTGACGTTGTTTACATCCATGCAAAGCAAACAATTTGGAACCTAGAGTAATCCAGCTCTTACACGTTACTAGCCTCTTTCTGTACGAAAAATAGCTGCATTTGAATTGTAATTGCATGCAGAAACATAGACATGTATTTTAATACATTGTATATGATAATATAAATATTATCTCCGTATGATTTATTTTAGTAGCCTAATGCATGTTATTATTATCGTTATAATGACAATTATTAATAATAAACTTTACCATACTATATAGCATATGCTCTTAATAAATGTATCGCAATGAAAATAGAGCGCGAAACTGATCTAATACACTGTAAAAACGGCTGAAAATGAAGAATATAAAAAGAGAAGAACAAAGGAGAGTTTCTCCACATGTTCCCCGCTTAGGGCCCCGCTGCAGAGGCGCCTTTGATTGGTCAGTGCCCTGAAACAGCGCAGCCAATAGGAGCGTGTCTCTCGGATGAGCTCCAGTTTGGAACGCTGTGAGTGGTTCGCGCGTTTGGCGGTCGGCGGTTGTGCGGTAGGCGGAGAGAGAAGCGCGGAGAGCGGGCACAGAGAGAGCGGGAACATCGGCGGTTTTCTACCGAAAATCGAGGTCAAATTGATTGGAACCCAGCGTCAGTTACGAGGTTGAAGTGTGAGGATATCGGACCGGAGCAGAGGCGGCGAAAACGAGCGGTCAGTTTGTGCCAATAAGCCCGAATTCGCGAACCGGCATCGGTTGAAAAAGAAAAGAAAGCGCCTCCCTTCTCAGCGGAGTTAGCTTTAGCATTAGCTCATGCTCGTTCACAATTGTTTCTGACCGAGAACAGAACAAAAAAAATAAAAAAATAAACCACGTTGTTTAATGTGGACTGGACTCCTGCAGGTAGGAGATTAACATGGAAATGTGAATTAAAGTGTCATAGTCTCACAGTATTAGCGGTTTACAGCTCAGTTTTGGGTCTAATATAATGCTAACTTATAAAATATATCAAATATATTGTAATATATGAATATTGAATCTGCTGTTATTACATAACTTTGGGTGTTTTATCAACGAGATGTGAAATGCAAAGTTGGTGAGCTTACTCAGCTTCGAAATAGGCATTTAATAAAAGAATTAACCTGGCAAAAATGGCCTAGACACATTTTAATTTATGCTAAATGATGGTAAATGTGTTAATAAAGGGCTTTGCCTTTAAGTCCCACAAAGAACAAGTTATTTATTTGTCAAGAGGTATTTCTGATGAGGTCAGATGACATTGAATATAATCAAATGCACATTCATAAGGAAGTGCTTGAGAGAAGTGTGACTCTTTACAATAGTGCAAGAGCACCTAAAACTATCCTCATCAGATAAATTGTACTTAAAGCATTCATCTTTGAGAAGCAAGAGAAAATCATACTTCAGTTTAGAGCTAAAGGATTTGGGGAAAATAACTAATTGTGATGTTTCTGTCCAATGTTGAGATTGCGACGTAAATTACTATTAGTTTCTATAACTGAAGGTCCCGGCCTCTGTTTATAAGCAATACCAAGAAGATCTGGCTATAATTCTAAGCACTGAATGTAAAGCTCGGACAGTCAGTCAGATGTGTTTGTGGTCATCTCAACAGTGCAGTATTCGCCTGTTTCTGAGTGGTCTTACTCTGATATTGAAGCTAAATAACACTATAAAATGTTCTTGATAATGCAGGCTAGAATTAAAACTGCAGTTTTTGTGATTTGAACATTTACACTCTTGATTAGTAAACATTTTAACTGTGATCTTGATTAAAATCGATTAATCTTTCAGCCCAGATTCAGATCTGGCAAAAAAATGTCTTAGGGTGTGAAAGACATAGAGTTGTCATGAAGATCTTACTTAGAATTACTGTCATAGTTAATATTGCTATTGTTATTATGATTGTTATTAGAGGTTCAAAATATTTTGGGATTTGTAATAGCACTGTAATAAATGTTAAGTTTCCCAGTGGATCTAGTCAAGGTTCCTACATTGTTATGAATGTTATCTCATCATCTCATGATTCCCATTACCCTCAGTAATATTTTTCCATGTTCTGAGGCCTAAATATTCATTTTGGGTATTTTGTGTCAGAAGCTCCCACGTAATGTCTGTGACTGTTTCTTATTTGGCTCCCAAATACTCATGTTTGTCTGACTCAGTGGACTTCATTCAGCAACTGATGTTATATCTGCAGATGGCAATTTCTATTTTTACAGTGACGTTTGTCTCTACCCTGTTCTCATCAAAGTTCTACATCCAAATGTTTCAGAGTTTGCCCAGAAAGCTTGTACTTGTGAATTCATCAGTGTTTACACTTAGTCACCGTCTGCCGTGTCTCCAGTCCCAAGTGATACAGCAGATACACACAGCATACTGTTAGGGGGAGATATATATATATATATATATATATATATATATATATATATATATATATATATATATATATATATATATATATATATATAATTATATAAGTAAATATGTTAGACATCTTGTAAGATGCTATTTTTCACCAATCCAGTGATTCAAATTTGACTCAAACACATTCTCCATACACATCAATTAGATACATTTCATAGTTAGTAATTATGTTTCTGACAGCATGCATACCCTGCAGTTGTCTAAAGGGAAAACGTGTGTGTGTGTTTCTGTGCAGGGAAACCATGGGCTTGACTGGGAAGAAACTGGAGAAAGGCCCAGTTTGCTGGAGGAAGAGGGTGAAGTCTGTGTATATGCGGCTCCGGCAGCTGAAGCGCTTCAGGAGAGCAGATGAGGTGAAGGTGAGTATGAAGGACAAATGGATTTAGACCTGCAGCAAGAGTATAACCTGCCAAAAGTTGGTGGACACCACCTCGTCCAGCATTTCCCCTGTAATGGAAGGTAACAATATGTAGTTTGACCTCATTTTGCTGTGGTATCAGCCTCTGTTCTTCTGGGGGGCATTTAGACTGGATTTTATTCTGCCCAATCCTGTTGCCTGTGTTTTTTTCATAGATTTATACAAGCTGCACAATTGAATGTCAGTATTAGTTGCACTTTATCATGGGCTCAGTTGCAAATTAGACGAGCTGTCTTTTAAGGGTGCTCATGCACGGTGTTTATTTGTGATATCTGTCTCTACAGAGCATTTTTAACTCCAACAGACAGAAGATCCTAGAGCGTACTGATATTCTGAATCAGGAGTGGAAACTGCGTCGGATTCAACCCGTGCACATCATGACTCCAGTGAGCTCTTTACGAGGAACAAGAGAGGTTTGCACTCCATACTGCTTTGTCAATGCGTTTGAAATACATCCATTCTGATATATACTTGGAAAACTATTTGTTTTCTTATGTGCACCTCTTTAATTACTACTATTCAATTGCCACTGCACTAATAAAGCCACACATTTGTTTTACAGTGCACAGTTGACAGTGGATTTGCAGAGTTCTCCAAACAAGTCATTCCTCTGAAAACCCTGAATGCTGTGGCGTCTGTGCCTGTGATGTATTCTTGGTCCCCACTCCAACAAAATTTTATGGTAATGTAAACCAAACAATAGAATAACTACTTGGCAAATTATTCAGAATCATTTTCTGGTTAAATCTTTATACGTTGTGTTACAGGTGGAAGACGAGACAGTTTTGCACAACATCCCTTACATGGGGGATGAAATTCTAGACCATGATGGCACCTTTATTGAAGAACTCATTAAGAACTATGATGGAAAAGTCCATGGAGATAGAGGTGTGTGTGCTTTAATAAACATAGGTTTGCTGAATCCTGTTGGGGTGCTCTCAGCAGAGTGGTAAAAACCTTGTTTACATGCAGCATGCTCTGCGAAATGTGTTGTGAAGGCCATAAAGTGCAGGAACTGTGGACATATATATATTTCAGCCCTAATTTTTAGTGCTCAGATTTGCTTTTAATATCAATGCACCATGTGGCCCTGTTTGTAACTCACAAACTCATGTTTAGCAAACTGAAAATGTTCCACAAAGGGGGTGCTGTTAGCATTTAGTGGTTCTTCACCACAATGACACTGCTTGGTTCATATCATATGCAGAGTGTGGCTTCATAAACGACGAGATCTTTGTGGAATTGGTAAATGCACTCAACCAGTACAGTGACAATGAAGAAGACGATGATGAAGAGGATCAACACGACTACAAACTGGAAAAGATGGATGTCTGTGATGGGAAGGATGACCATGATGGGAAGGACCAACTTCTCAACTCTGACAGTAAGGATTACCGTCTGTAGTAAATATGGAATGTAATATTTAAAAAAGGTATATAATTTACCTTTTGATATTTTTCTTCTTCCCCCCTCTCACTTTAAAACACTCTCCACTAATAGTAACTTTTTATCTGTCAAAAATATATGCCTCATACTTTGTATGCTGAGGTTTTTTAATCACGTATTATGGAGTAATAATTTATATAAAAATCAATAGTAGAACTTAAAGTGGACTCCTGAGTCTGTACAGTTTATGTCAGAGTGCAAAGATGAGCATGGAGAAGTAAGCGTGAGTATAGAGAAAAAAAGTGAGAGCTTGTGTGTGCCCTGCTGGACATGGCTGCTTTTTGCCATTAAGTTTCCCTGGGATTTTGTTGTGATTCTCAATACTGAAGTTTATGTATTGGCTAAAAACAGTTGCTAATTTAGCCTAGTTATTTATTGGAGCCTTGACTAAACTAAAAATAAATATAAATAAAGCTAATTGTTTGCCACAGTGAAGTGTATGCTTGTAGGGTATTATTTATTTATTTATTTTAATAATTTTTGACCTTGACACATGGGAGGAGACCAAGCTTGAAGTGATAATCATGGTCCCCTATGTTCTTTCAAAGGTTGAAATGTTTTTAAGTCCATTTACACCCCTGAGTTTGAGTGTCAGAGCTTCTGTTTAAAGCTATTCTAGCCACGTGCAGTTTAATGAGCAGGCCCTCTCTTTTCTTTCCGAGCTTTCCCTTTGATCTTACACACGGTGCTGACGTTGTTGTTACAGGTCGAGGCAGTGACTGCTCGAAAAAGTTTCCCTCTGATAAAATCTTTGAAGCCATCTCCTCTATGTTTCCTGATAAAGGTTCACCAGAAGAACTCAAAGAAAAGTAAGTCCTGAATGTGCGCTGCATTCTCTCTGCCTGAGCTGCAGGAATATATCAGTATAAAAGTAGGTTCTTATTAACCAGTTAAGTTTTCCTGAGGCATCATATTAAACCAGGTGTTTCACAGTAGTTTGTTGTGTCTTTCCTGTTTGTGAAGCAGGCAAGTGGAAAGTTGAGCTACAGGACCTATCAGTTTGTTAATCAGTATTAAAACAGGCATTTGAAACCCTGCTGTTATACAAGGGCTCTCTAACAAGTAAATTATTTTTGACAGAAAATTACTTCTTAAAGCAAATATTATTTTTCAAAAAATAAATCTGTTTGTTTCTAACCATTCACAATATGTAAGCTCATTTAATTCTGAAGTGTAAAGGAGAAATAAACAAATCAACATATCTTATAAATCATTCATTAATATACATGATTTATAAACATGATTAACATTTCTGCATTTTTACAGATGCGTTTAAATGTATAGTCATATCAGTACATCTACAGAAGATGAAGAAACAAGTTGCTTTCTTGTGCCTGAATTAACCATTTTTTTCCTTCATAGTGTGGGTCTCCCACGTGTCCCTCTGTTCAAAATAGGCTTAGACCAGAATCTCCAATTCATCTTATCCGCTAGGTGTCGGTGTTAAAGCTGATTCAGAGCGTAAAGAAGAATTGCTTCAAGGTGATTTTTATTTTCTGTGCAGGTATAAAGAGCTGACTGAGCAGCAGCTCCCTGGCGCTCTGCCCCCTGAGTGCACCCCCAACATTGACGGTCCAAACGCAAAATCGGTTCAGAGAGAGCAGAGTCTGCACTCATTCCACACACTCTTCTGCAGACGCTGCTTCAAATACGACTGCTTCCTGCACCGTGAGGCCTAGCTTTACTCTGTTTTCTTTTCAAGTGTAAAAGAAAGATGTTTAAAATAATTAGTTTAATTAGAGAGGGAACGGATGCAATACCAGGGATAGGTTTTGGTCCAATATGAGCAGAAAATATTGAATTTGATTAAATATTTCTTTCTTTCTTTCAGGTATTCTATTCTTTTATTTTCTGAATAGCTAATCTAAAAAATTACAGAAATTTGCTGATAGCAAATTAACCATAAATATAGCCACATACCTCAAAATTAACTTGTGAATAACTTTCTAAATACACTTAGGTGGTCTTCTGCTCCATATATATCTAAGAACATGCACTGGTTTTGTTTTCATCATCAGCTTAGAGATTAAAAACATCATATTTAAATAAAAATCTTGGTTATAAAGGACAAATATTGGCTCAGCATCGGCAGTTAGCAATAACAGAATCACGATATTACTCCAGTCTTTTATGATGGGTGGTTTTCTGCTTGTTGTTACAGCTTTCCATGCGACTCCAAACACATATAAACGAAAGAACATGGAGAACATGGTGGATAGCAAGCCATGTGGCATTGACTGCTACATGTACCTGGTTCAGGTAAACAAGCCTTACTTGGAATTTACATTCACTTAACAGTTTGGTTGTGCCAAAACACTGACAAGTGTGTTATTATAATACTTGTCCTGATATAATTGCAAGCTGTTATTATACTATTATTATTGTTAATAGTAATGTCCCACTCTCATTATTGGATTTTTTTTTCCCCCAAATATTGTGGTTACAGTGACAGTATATTGCTGTGAATGTGCTCTGTCAGGCAAAAGTTATGATAAATGAAAACATTCTCTACAGAGAGCACACAAATATGACATTGCTTCACAGTCCTCGTAACATGCAGATGTTGGCCAATATAACAACAGCCTTCTATATGAAAGACAAAAGATTGAAGTTCTAATTGCTATCAGTTAAGATCAAATAGATCTGTAATGTTGTTATCATCATGCCCAGTGTTATGGTCCTCAGGATGGGATGGTGAGGGATTATTCGGCAAATATGGCCGAACGAGTAAAGACTCCTCTGAAGCGTACAGCCGGCAGGCGGAGGGGCAGGGTCCCTAACAGCCGGCCTAGCACCCCCACGGTCAACAACGAGACCAAGGACACGGACAGTGACCGGGAGGGAGGCACAGACAGCAACGACTGCATCGACAAAGATGATGATGACAAGAAGGATGAGACCACCAGCTCCTCAGGTATGGAGAGACAAAAAAGACTGAACAGTCTTTCTGATTAGAGGTTTCACTGTGAGCATTGTCTTGTTAAAAATCTGAGGACTTTGTTGGACCTTGAAGTTTGTTGGATTGTTTTTATTTACTTTGATTATTTCGCAGCTGATTATTGTCCTGTGTGTTACTTAGAGGCGAACTCCCGCTGTCAGACTCCAGTAAAGCTGAAGCTGAGCTCTGAGCCTCCGGAGAATGTGGACTGGAGTGGAGCAGAGGCGTCTCTCTTCAGGGTCCTCATTGGCACTTACTATGACAACTTCTGTGCCATTGCTCGCCTCATTGGCACCAAGACCTGCAGACAGGTGAGCTCAAGGTGTAGCCTAACGCATGCGTGTGTGTGTGTTTATCCAAACATAGTTTAAAGGAGAAATAATGCCCTACTTTACAGTGGAACACAGCTCAGGTTCTTAATGAAACTGAGTCTATGACCTGCTTTAGTCAAAATCCCCAAAAGCCCCACAGCAGTGTTCTCCCCTGTCTAAACAGCCCTGTTCAGAATGCCCACTTTCAGCGCCTGTTCCTTTAAATGATAATGAGTCACTTGCTGTTCACCCCGACCCGAACAGTTGAGGAGTGAGAAGCAGAAGCTCTGGTTTTTAGCTGTTTTCACTGTTTTCTTTCTTCTACAAGTTTATACCCAGTGCTCTTATTTCTCCACGTTCGTTTCTGTGTTGTGTTTAACCTTGTCTTTGGGCTTTCACATAAAGGTGGGTCTGACACTGTGACTGGATAGACTCAGACGAGGGGTCGGGGCAATTCTAAAGTCTATGCATTTGACGTCAGAGGCAGAGCAGAATCAGAACGACTCGTTTTATCCCATGTTTTCTGACTTAGGCAGCACACTGAAAACTGGTTGGGTGATCTTGTTTCACAGTGTGTGTTGGTGGGCTCCAGATTCACACATTAATGTGAACATGCACTGAACAAACTGGTGGTGTTTTTTTTTCCTATAACATGTTCTTTTAAAAATGTGTTGCTATAATGTGTTATGTTGTTGGCTAGGTTTATGAATTCAGGGTAAAAGAATCCAGTATTATTGCACGTGCTCCTGCAGAAGATGAAGACACACCTCCAAGAAAGAAGAAGAGAAAACACAGGCAAGTTGTCCACAGGATGTTTATTGTAGAGACCTTGTGCTCAAATGTTCATTTGTATTGATTCTCCATGAGAATAACTGTACTTGTGTGTTGTAGGTTGTGGGCAACTCACTGTCGGAAAATTCAGCTAAAGAAAGGTGTGTATTGCTCAGTCTGTATGGTTTTTTTTATAACTTGATTTAAAAATCAAAGACACATCAGTATATAAAGCAACTGATTCCTTTTTGTCAGATGACATTTATAGAACTAACTAGTAACAAACCCAATTTTAACACATATATCAAAATAATTTTTTTTGTATTTTATATATTTTTAAGTGATGGTGTCAGAGTCAGGAACTAATTACATTTTCAAAAGGTTTATGAAGTATAAGTCATAAAGCAGAAGTATATATTGTCTCTCACAGATGGCTCGTCCAATCATGTGTACAACTATCAGCCATGTGATCATCCGAGGCAGCCATGCGACAGCTCATGCCCCTGTGTCACAGCTCAAAACTTCTGTGAGAAATTCTGCCAGTGCAGCTCTGAGTGTGAGTACACATGTGCGTATTTACACACACACACACAGACACGCACGCAAGGGAACAAACATGCAAAGGTATGCTTACTTTTTTCTGTAGTGTTTACTTAGTTTGTTTTCATTTTCAAGTATTTTTGCACCAAAATATAGTTCTCTGACAGTAGGTCCTTGTGTGTGTGTGTGTGTGTGTGTGTGTAGGTCAGAACCGGTTCCCTGGTTGCCGCTGTAAGGCTCAGTGTAACACTAAGCAGTGTCCGTGTTACCTGGCTGTCCGAGAGTGTGACCCAGACTTGTGTCTCACCTGTGGGGCTGCGGATCACTGGGACAGCAAAAACGTCTCCTGCAAAAACTGCAGCATCCAGAGAGGAGCCAAGAAGGTCCGTCACTCAGAACCAGAGTTAGAACAGTTTGATTTGTAGTGAAGAAAGCACTGAATAGAAACAACCACTATCCAGATTTAACAAGGCTGTTTCTGAAGTGGTTGGACTAGTTTTAGGCCTGGATGATATGAAGAATAAAAAAATAATATATATAAATTTAGGTATTTATGTGAACGATATCAAATCCATAGAAAAACTTCTAAGAATAAACGAGAAACCACACAATCAAAAATGAGTCTCTCGGCATTGTCATTATTTTTAACAAGTAATTTCTCTATATTCGTACAGAATTTGTTTGTAACTTGACCATCTCTGGGTCTTTTTTGTGTTCATGATTCATCATATTCTTTTGTGTTTAGCACTTACTTTTGGCACCGTCAGACGTAGCAGGATGGGGCATTTTCATTAAAGAGCCAGTTCAGAAGAACGAGTTCATCTCCGAATACTGTGGAGAGGTAAGATTATTCTTGTTACTGTGTATCTATTGTTAAAATATCTATTGGAGTATCTGATACTTTATTTTTCTTTTCATACTTATAAATCATTATGTCAATGCTGGCACATTTGATTATGATTAGACTGTTTTGATACAGAATGCAAATTATGCGGTGGAGGGCAAAGGGGGACGTGACACAGCAAAACCTATTACCATCACAGTTATTAGCCTCATACTTAACAAATACAGCTGCGGTTGAGTGATGTGCATCTAGACCCAGGGATCTGCTATGAGAAAGTCCAGTGTAGTGTAGGCTCCATGTCCTGTTCCTCTTTGGTGTAGGACCACAGGAGCCTGGGTGCCATGGTCCATGGGGCTTTCCTGAGCTCCTTCAGAGCTGAGGAGAGAGATTGAGATGAGCTCTTCTACACTGTAAACACTGGATTTAAATAGGCATCTCCAGTCGAAAAGGACTGACCGCTTTTGACAAAACAGTGTGTAAAATCCTTACCGTGTGGGCATAAAATATTTGGACATAGCACAGATTCAGCTCCCTGCAGTTTTCAGGGTCTGGGAGAGAATAACCAGCCATCAGAGGCAAAAACATCAGTTTATTGACACCATACAATTTAAGTTGAAAAAGCCACTTGTACGTACATAACAACACCTTCACAGCTAAGTTTGTATATGCACTAAATTACTTAGAAAAAAAATGTACATACAGACCACTCACACTGTGTTTTATTTTCCATATAGTTTTAATATTATCAGACCAAGCGATGTGTCTAAAGTGTGTGTGTGTGTGTCTCCCTCCCTCTCTCCCCTACAGATAATCTCCCAGGATGAGGCTGATCGCAGAGGCAAGGTCTATGACAAATACATGTGCAGTTTCTTGTTTAATCTGAACAACGGTACGTCTTTTCCCCTCATGTCTTCATGAGAGAATTAATGTTAACGTGGTTCTAATGTAACAGCTTCCTAATGTAAATACTTCTGTTTAACTTAGATTTTGTAGTTGATGCGACAAGGAAAGGCAACAAGATAAGGTTTGCCAACCACTCTGTGAACCCTAACTGCTATGCAAAAGGTGAGGAAGGCTTTCGTCTCACTTGAGATATGAGGCTTTCTACCATTTCTTGTCTCGCACTCGCGTTGTCGTACAAAATATAATGTAATGGCAACTTAAACAGCAGAGCCCTGTTTGGCACACAGAAAATGAGAATCCTCTTGAACCTTGCTACGTAACATTGAGACAGACATGTCACTGTTGTCATTACAGGTTATAACCAGTGAGTGTACTGTTAAGATGGAACAGTATTGTCATGATAGATGCTATATATTTTAATGCTTTCTTACTAGGTTTTAGATATGTTATATTTTATCATACAGGTTTTTGCACACAAGTGGTTACAGTCCATGATAGCTAAGTCCATGATGGAGTCTGCTGGGGCTGTGGAAGCTCTGATAGGGACAGGAAGAGGCTAAATAAACTGGTCAGAAGGGCTTGCTCAGTCTTAGACTGTCCTCTGGATTCCATAGAGGAGGTGGGGGAGAGGAGAATGTTAGCAAAACTGACATCAATTGTGGATAACCCCTCTCACCCCTTATATGCGACAGTGGGGGCCTTGAGCAGCTCCTTTAGCAGACGACTGTTACACCCACAGTGTAGGGATACCGAAGGTCATTCATACCCACTGCTGTTAGATTATACAACACTTACAATATGTAATATACACTATTATCTTGCATATATTTTTTGCACTGTCTGTCTTTGCACTACCAGTATTACTACCTCTGCCTTTTTCCCAACAATGCGAATAATCATGTGCAATAACTTCTCATGTGCAACCATCTCCGTATGGTTGTATGGGTTATCTGTTGTGTGAGTATGTAAGTTTAAGTATTTTCCTCCATTGTTTTTCCCCACTTCTTGTCCAATGCCTAAGATTGTGTGCTGCTGTAACAAGTGAATTTCCCTGATGTGGGATCAATAAAGTCAATTGAAGTCTTAAAGTTGTGTGATCAATTTTAAAGCAAATTAATTGTTTTTTCTCTCTTTAACAGTTATGATGGTTAATGGGGATCACAGAATAGGCATTTTTGCCAAGAGAGCCATACAAACTGGGGAGGAGCTTTTCTTTGACTACAGGTAGGAATCTGTTACTGGAATGAAATTTGAACAGCAAAAATTAATCTTTTTGTCCATATAAAACTGATCTTAATGTGAAGATTTGAAGATACATGCATGTTTTATCATCATCATCAATATTATTGTTAAAGTGGACATTCTCCCTGTTCTCCACAGTGGAGCACAAATCTGGTTCTTAACGAAATGTCTGTGACCTGCTTTGGTCAAAGCCCCACAGCAACGTTCTCCCCCTGTCTAAACAGCCCTAATCAGAATGGCTGCTTTCTGTGCCTGTTCCTTTAAATGATAATAAGCCGCTTGCTGTTCACCCCGACCCCGAGCGTACAGCAGTGAGGAGCAGAAGCTCTGGTTGTTTGCCGTTTTCTCTCTGTTCCCTCTCTTCTCCGTTCTCATTTTCACCATTTTTACTTAGTGCTCTTATTTCTCTGCACTCGTTTTCTGTTTTGCTGCGTTTATCCTCGTCTTTGAGCTCTCCTGCGCTGTGATTGGACAGACTCAAACGAGGGGGCGGGCAGTTCTCTGCACTTTATGTCAAAAACAGAACAGAATCAGAACACCTCATTTTGGCCCGTGTTTTCTGAATTTGGCAGCACACAGAAAAATCGCTGAGTGATCTTGTTTCACAGTGTATGGATTGGTGGCCTCCAGATAAAAACATTTAATGAAAACATGCACATAATGTAAACATCTTACTTATTTATTTATTTATTTATTTATTTATTTAATTTATTTATTTATTTGTGCTTTTCAGATACAGTCAAGCAGACGCTCTCAAGTACGTGGGCATTGAGCGTGAAATGGAAATTCCATGAAGCCATCTACCTCTGGAACAAATGCCTTACACACTTCAGGAATTTTCACTCCACAAGCATTTCTGACACATTTTCATATTCTGGGTTTTATAGGATAAGGGTATCTACTTGGAGATTTTTAGCAGTTTTTTAGAGTTCAACTATTTCTCTCTTTACTTTTCCTCTTTACCAACAGGCTTACTCTGGGATTCACTTTTTGACAGTAACTTGAACATTCACACTTGTTTACAGCTTAAGAATTTTCGTACAGATCCTTGGATGGGTGACGTATCGGCCATTAATTTCCCCAGTATTCCTGGACCTTTCTTTTACTTTTATTTTTTTTTTTTAGTACAAATATGTCTCTTCTGAATTTTGGACCAAATTTGCAGTAAAAGGCTGTGTTCACATACAATGCATTTGTTCTACTACCACAATCTTGTGAAGTTTGAAGGATTTTGATCCTTATGATAACCAAAGTCACTTTCTGTGCTTGCATGTCATCTCACAAGCAACAAGCAACAAGCAGAGGGGTTAATGTCTTGCTGGAGTGCAAAGGCATCCAGTTTCTGTAAAATAATAAATATGTAAAGAAAACTTCAATGGAAAAAAATCTTGACAAAGAGTGGAGGATGGATTCAGTATCTAACTTGCGGTGCCTTGAAATTACAACACTGACTTGTTTATTGGGTCTTGTGTCCTAAAATGTTGGTAAATGTGTACTTAATTTGTTGTATGCATGAACAAATATTTCAAATGGCGTAGAAATCAGGGAACTTTTCAATGTTTTATATTCTTTTTTTGCAATCTCCAGAGTCTTTTAAGACAACAGAGTTAAGCAGCTTTTGGCTAGACCTGACACTGTAGGACGGAAAAATATCTGGACAGTCGATGAGGTCTTCCTCCACCTGTACTGTTAAATGAAAATGAAATACAATCATCTAGTGCGAGAACACTAGGAACCATGACAAAATCAAAGCAATACGACCAGCCTTGAATCATGTTCACGAGAAGATCTTAAACTGCCTGTATTTATTTGACCAGACTCTGTAAACAGTTTTTTTCTTCCTATTATAATTTATTGAATTGTCCTTGCTGTGATCTGCCTGATAAATACGAAGGGTTTGTGGTTGTAAGTTAGATAGCTGTTCACCGATTTATTTCTCCTTTGAAACATTTTTCTATTATTTTGCCCTGTTTTTCCCTGAGGGTTTGTGACCACTCCCGTTGCTGTTTCTGCCTCTGAGCATACAAGGTGCTGATTTGTAATGTTTACAGGGAATATTGTTGAAAGTAATAAATAAAACTCAAATAAATGTTGGCCTGTGGTTAAACTGTTTTGAATTGAACTTGAAATTAGGTTGTGGATACTTTTATAGAGGCCTTAGGTGTTTTTGACATTGGTGGTAATCATTTGCCAGTTACATATTTCTAATCTGACTTAGTCTTTTTAAACAAGCATCCATCTTCCAGAGCAATCAGTAGAAATAAATATTACATTGTTTTAATATTAAATTACCATTTGCTATCTTGTTTCCTAGCGATAAGTATTTATTAGCTTCAGCTCATGAAAATAACCCTTGAGCTCATCTCCCCATAAAGGAATCATTAATGAACATCTAGTATCACTCAACACTGCCCTTTAAAGGCTTTTTTTAAATTTTTTTTTTAACAAACATTGCTTACTGCTGCTCACTAAAGGCACCATTAAAACACCAACTATATTTACTTTGCTCACTGGCGCCCTCTAAAGGCCTTTTTAATCAAACAAACTATCCGTCCATTATCTGTAACCGCTTATCCAATTTAGGGTCACGGTGGGTCCAGAGCCTACCTGGAATCATCGGGCGCAAGGCGGGAATACACCCTGGAGGGGACGCCAGTCCTTCACAGGGCAACACAGACACACACACATTCACGGACACTTTTGAATCCACCTGCAACGTGTGTTTTTGGACTGTGGGTGGAAACCCACGCGGACAACACACCAACTCCTCACAGACAGTCACCCGGAGTGGGAATCGAACCCACAACCTCCAGGTTCCTGGAGCTGTGTGACTGCGACACTACCTGCTGCGCCACCGTGCCGCCCCTCAAACAAACTAAACAATGCTCATTCTCCAAATGGGGAGGTTGTGCTTTGAATGTTCTTAACCAGTGCAGTAGTATTTATCTGTCACAGGATGGCGCTCTACTGCACTGAACAATGATCTCCCTCTTGTCTAAGGCACCATTCCTGCTCTGTGTCAAATGAGCTCTGAGCTCCCAGTCAAATCATTAAACCCAACTTAACTCAGTATAACATGCTCAGACGTGGTTCAGCTAGTTATGTTACAGGGGGTCAATCCTCTTTCACAGTGGAGTATTTCACACCCTGGTTAAAGTAATTAAGCTTAGTGTAGTTTATTGTGACGGTTCATTAAATTCTCATGAAATGTGTTTGGTCACTGCTATTACACTATACGGCCAGAAGAGGGCCTTCCTAATAATCAAGTTCAGGTGTAATTGAACAGGAACATGTCCAAGCTATTTACACAAACCCTGGCTGGAGAATGGGACGGAACCTAAGAGCACAGTGACTTTAAACTTTACTGTCTGAAGACACCACCAGACACTTGTGAAATTTCTGCCCAGCTAGATCTGCCCCAGTCAACTGTAATTGGCATTTCTGTAAAACAGCAACAAAAGACCCCTCTCACAGAGAGACGTCAACTGCTTAGTGGGTGAAGCTGCTCCTGGAAGAAACAATAACATTAGGAGTTTCATAAAATGAATTGCATGAGTCCATCAGCTGCGCACGTGCTTCAAAACAGCGCACTTACAAACATAAGCTGAAATGGTGTAAAGAACACTGTCACTGTGCTCTGCAACAGCTCAGGCCCCCAAAGTGTAGTTTAGTGCATCCACAAAACATCAGACTCACAATGGGTGCAAGTGGCTCAGAGGTATATTCCGGGCCTCTGATTCTGAAGTTTGCTGGTTCAGACGCTGTTCTTGGTCGACACTTTGAATTTATTGTGTGTTGTTTAACCTTAAATCTTAACTTTGACCACCATCCCACTTGCAATATCCATCCATCCATCCATTATCTGTAACCGCTTATCCAATTTAGGGTCGCGGGGGGTCCAGAGCCTACCTGGAATCATCGGGCGCAAGGCCGGAATACACCCTGGAGGGGACGCCAGTCCTTCACAGGGCAACACAGACACAGAGCAACAGACACAGGGCAACACATTCACTCACACACTCACACCTACGGACACTTTCGAGTCGCCAATCCACCTGCAACGTGTGTTTTTGGACTGTGGGAGGAAACCGGAGCACCCGGAGGAAACCCACGCGGACACGGGGAGAACACACCAACTCCTCACAGCACTTGCAATATATTTGGTATAAATACTATATATTGGAATTGGAATCCCACTTGCTACATATTTCTAATGAAGAAGTCATATTGGAATTGGATCACACCTGCAGTGTATTTGACATAGCTAGAATATGTGGTAATTGCACAGCATTTGCTAATATTTGGTATGAGTCAAATATACTGGAAGTTGGACAGTTACCAATCATCTCATGTTCAGTCTATTTTAAATATATTACAGATAGGATGGCCAAAGACTGGTTACTCTTTGGGATAACGTTATTTTTATGCTAAGAAAAAACATTTTTCATGCATCCGATGTCCCCATAATGTCATATATGTCATTAGAGTTGTAGATTTCCACTGTCCAAAACCCATATACGTTTTCACTTGAATGTATTGAAAGTGAAACCATCAGATCTCGGCTTTGGCATGAGATGTCTTGAAAGTAAGACCAGCGCTGTCTAAATATGAGTCTCCTCTGCTCAGGGTGTGAGTACAGATAAGATTGGAGAAAGTCAAAAGTTTTGCTCAAAAATGACTGCAGATCAAAAGAGGTCCCCAGTTCAAATCTGGGTGCCCCTTCATGTAAAGATAGCATTGGTTAGACTTATCTTTTCACTGATGTGAGAGAGAACATCCTAGCAAGAGAGCTTGGCCTCCTTTTGCTGCCTAGTGTCTGAAAATGGAACCCCAAAGATTGTTGGGTGTCTTCATCTTTAGCAGAGGATGGTTTCGATCCATCGACCTCTGGGTTATGGGCCCAGCACGCTTCCGCTGCGCCACTCTGCTAGCAGCACACCTCAGAT
>NC_089800.1:16823380-16828380 GCF_029633855.1 Hoplias malabaricus
CTCCATATATTCTCCTTGCCTAGCTTGCCTTTGCATTCACCGGTCACCTTTGGAAAATTTTTGGGTGAAATTTTTGACTTTCTCCAATCCTCTCCAAACTCATACCCTGCGTAAGGGAGACTCAGACATAGGCAGGTGTGCTTGTCAAATCCTCCTATGTTGTTCCAAAGCTGAGATCTGACCATCCCACTTCCAATATATTCCAGTCAAAAAATATGTGGGTTTTGGACACTTGAAATTTTACAACTCTAAAGACAGATATGAGATCAAGGAGACATGGGATGCATCAATAAATGTTTGTTATTTTGGCACAAACATGATGTTTCACTGATGTGAAATATATTACAGATAGGATGGCCAAAGACTGGTTACTCTTTGGGATAACGTTATTTTTATGCTAAGAAAAAACATTTTTCATGCATCCGATGTCCCCATAATGTCATATATGTCATTAGAGTTGTAGATTTCCACTGTCCAAAACCCATATACGTTTTCACTTGAATGTATTGAAAGTGAAACCATCAGATCTCGGCTTTGGCATGAGATGTCTTGAAAGTAAGACCAGCGCTGTCTAAATATGAGTCTCCTCTGCTCAGGGTGTGAGTACAGATAAGATTGGAGAAAGTCAAAAGTTTTGCTCAAAAATGACTGCAGATCAAAAGAGGTCCCCAGTTCAAATCTGGGTGCCCCTTCATGTAAAGATAGCATTGGTTAGACTTATCTTTTCACTGATGTGAGAGAGAACATCCTAGCAAGAGAGCTTGGCCTCCTTTTGCTGCCTAGTGTCTGAAAATGGAACCCCAAAGATTGTTGGGTGTCTTCATCTTTAGCAGAGGATGGTTTCAATCCATTGACCTCTGTGTTATGGGCCCAACATGCTTCCGCTGCGCCACTCTTCTAGCAGCACACCGCAGATGGGACTCGAACCCACAATCCCTGGCTTAGGAGGCCAGTGCCTTATCCATTAGGCCACTGGGGCTCGGAAAAAAACTCCATATATTCTCCTTGCCTAGCTTGCCTTTGCATTCACCGGTCACCTTTGGAAAATTTTTGGGTGAAATTTTTGACTTTCTCCAATCCTCTCCAAACTCATACCGTGCGTAAGGGAGACTCAGACATAGGCAGGTGTGCTTGTCAAATCCTCCTATGTTGTTCCAAAGCTGAGATCTGACCATCCCACTTCCAATATATTCCAGTCAAAAAATATGTGGGTTTTGGACAGTTGAAATTTTACAACTCTAAAGACAGATATGAGATCAAGGAGACATGGGATGCATCAATAAATGTTTGTTATTTTGGCACAAACATGATGTTTCACTGATGTGAAATATATTACAGATAGGATGGCCAAAGACTGGTTACTCTTTGGGATAACGTTATTTTTATGCTAAGAAAAAACATTTTTCATGCATCCGATGTCCCCATAATGTCATATATGTCATTAGAGTTGTAGATTTCCACTGTCCAAAACCCATATATGTTTTCACTTGAATGTATTGAAAGTGAAACCATCAGATCTCGGCTTTGGCATGAGATGTCTTGAAAGTAAGACCAGCGCTGTCTAAATATGAGTCTCCTCTGCTCAGGGTGTGAGTACAGATAAGATTGGAGAAAGTCAAAAGTTTTGCTCAAAAATGACTGCAAATCAAAAGAGGTTCCCAGTTCAAATCTGGGTGCCCCTTCATGTAAAGATAGCATTGGTTAGACTTATCTTTTCACTGATGTGAGAGAGAACATCCTAGCAAGAGAGCTTGGCCTCCTTTTGCTGCCTAGTGTCTGAAAATGGAACCCCAAAGATTGTTGGGTGTCTTCATCTTTAGCAGAGGATGGCTTCGAGCCATCGACCTCTGGGTTATGGGCCCAGCACGCTTCCGCTGCGCCACTTTGCTAGCAGCACACCGCAGATGGGACTCGAACCCACAATCCCTGGCTTAGGAGGCCAGTGCCTTATCCATTAGGCCACTGGGGCTCAGAAAAAAACTCCATATATTCTCCTTGCCTAGCTTGCCTTTGCATTCACCGGTCACCTTTGGAAAATTTTTGGGTGAAATTTTTGACTTTCTCCAATCCTCTCCAAACTCATACCCTGCGTAAGGGAGACTCAGACATAGGCAGGTGTGCTTGTCAAATCCTCCTATGTTGTTCCAAAGCTGAGATCTGACCATCCCACTTCCAATATATTACAGTCAAAAAATATGTGGGTTTTGGACACTTGAAATTTTACAACTCTAAAGACAGATATGAGATCAAGGAGACATGGGATGCATCAATAATTGTTTTTTTTTTTGACACAAACATGATGTTTCACTGATGTGAAATATATTACAGATAGGATGGCCAAAGACTGGTTACTCTTTGGGATAACGTTATTTTTATGCTAAGAAAAAAACATTTTTCATGCATCCGATGTCCCCATAATGTTATATATGTCATTAGAGTTGTAGATTTCCACTGTCCAAAACCCATATATGTTTTCACTTGAATGTATTGAAAGTGAAACCATCAGATCTTGGCTTTGGCATGAGATGTCTTGAAAGTAAGACCAGCGCTGTCTAAATATGAGTCTCCTCTGCTCAGGGTGTGAGTACAGAGAAGATTGGAGAAAGTCAAAAGTTTTGCTCAAAAATGACTGCAGATCAAAAGAGGTCCCCAGTTCAAATCTGGGTGCCCCCTCATGTAAAGATAGCATTGGTTAGACTTATCTTTTCACTGATGTGAGAGAGAACATCCTAGCAAGAGAGCTTGGCCTCTTTTTGCTGCCTAGTGTCTGAAAATGAAACCTCAAAGATTGTTGGGTGTCTTCATCTTTAGCAGAGGATGGTTTAAATCCATCGACCTCTGGGTTATGGGCCCAGCACGCTTCCGCTGCGCCACTCTGCTAGCAGTACACCCCAGATGGGACTCGAACCCACAATCCCTGGCTTAGGAGGCCAGTGCCTTATCCATTAGGCCACTGGGGCTCAGAGAAAAACTCCATATATTCTCCTTGCCTAGCTTGCCTTTGCATTCACCGGTCACCTTTGGAAGATTTTTGGTTGAAATTTTTGACTTTCTCCAATCCTCTCCAAACTCATACCCTGCGTAAGGGAGACTCAGACATAGGCAGGTGTGCTTGTCAAATCCTCCTATGTTGTTCCAAAGCTGAGATCTGACCATCCCACTTCCAATATATTACAGTCAAAAAATATGTGGGTTTTGGACACTTGAAATTTTACAACTCTAAAGACAGATATGAGATCAAGGAGACATGGGATGCATCAATAATTGTTTTGTTTTTTGACACAAACATGATGTTTCACTGATGTGAAATATATTACAGATAGGATGGCCAAAGACTGGTTACTCTTTGGGATAACGTTATTTTTATGCTAAGAAAAAAACATTTTTCATGCATCCGATGTCCCCATAATGTCATATATGTCATTAGAGTTGTAGATTTCCACTGTCCAAAACCCATATATGTTTTCACTTGAATGTATTGAAAGTGAAACCATCAGATCTTGGCTTTGGCATGAGATGTCTTGAAAGTAAGACCAGCGCTGTCTAAATATGAGTCTCCTCTGCTCAGGGTGTGAGTACAGAGAAGATTGGAGAAAGTCAAAAGTTTTGCTGAAAAATGACTGCAGATCAAAAGAGGTCCCCAGTTCAAATCTGGGTGCCCCCTCATGTAAAGATAGCATTGGTTAGACTTATCTTTTCACTGATGTGAGAGAGAACATCCTAGCAAGAGAGCTTGGCCTCTTTTTGCTGCCTAGTGTCTGAAAATGAAACCTCAAAGATTGTTGGGTGTCTTCATCTTTAGCAGAGGATGGTTTCGATCCATTGACCTCTGGGTTATGGGCCCAGCACGCTTCCGCTGCTCCACTCTGCTAGCAGTACACCCCAGATGGGACTCGAACCCACAATCCCTGGCTTAGGAGGCCAGTGCCTTATCCATCAGGCCATTGGGGCTCAGAAAAAAACTCCATATATTCTCCTTGCCTAGCTTGCCTTTGCATTTGCCTTTGCATTCACCTTTGGAAGATTTTTGGGTGAAATTTTTGACTTTCTCCAATCCTCTCCAAACTCATACCCTGCGTAAGGGAGACTCAGACATAGGCAGGTGTGCTTGTCAAATCCTCCTATGTTGTTCCAAAGCTGAGATCTGACCATCCCACTTCCAATATATTACAGTCAAAAAATATGTGGGTTTTGGACACTTGAAATTTTGCAACTCTAAAGACAGATATGAGATCAAGGAGACATGGGATGCATCAATAATTGTTTTTTTTTTGACACAAACATGATGTTTCACTGATGTGAAATATATTACAGATAGGATGGCCAAAGACTGGTTACTCTTTGGGATAACGTTATTTTTATGCTAAGAAAAAAACATTTTTCATGCATCCGATGTCCCCATAATGTCATATATGTCATTAGAGTTGTAGATTTCCACTGTCCAAAACCCATATATGTTTTCACTTGAATGTATTGAAAGTGAAACCATCAGATCTTGGCTTTGGCATGAGATGTCTTGAAAGTAAGACCAGTGCTGTCTAAATATGAGTCTCCTCTGCTCAGGGTGTGAGTACAGAGAAGATTGGAGAAAGTCAAAAGTTTTGCTCAAAAATGACTGCAGATCAAAAGAGGTCCCCAGTTCAAATCTGGGTGCCCCCTCATGTAAAGATAGCATTGGTTAGACTTATCTTTTCACTGATGTGAGAGAGAACATCCTAGCAAGAGAGCTTGGCCTCCTTTTGTCTGAAAAAGAAACCCCAAAGATTGTTGGGTGTCTTCATCTTTAGCAGAGGATGGTTTCAATCCATCGACCTCTGGGTTATGGGCCCAGCACGCTTCCGCTGCGCCACTCTGCTAGCAGTACACCCCAGATGGGACTCAAACCCACAAACCCTGGCTTAGGAGGCCAGTGCCTTATCCATTAGGCCACTGGGGCTCAGGAAAAAACTCCATATATTCTCCTTGCCTAGCTTGCCTTTGCATTCACCGGTCACCTTTGG
>NC_089800.1:16833380-16835880 GCF_029633855.1 Hoplias malabaricus
CATATATTCTCCTTGCCTAGCTTGCCTTTGCATTCACCGGTCACCTTTGGAAAATGTTTGGGTGAAATTTTTGACTTTCTCCAATCCTCTCCAAACTCATACCCTGCGTAAGGGAGACTCAGACATAGGCAGGTGTGCTTGTCAAATCCTCCTATGTTGTTCCAAAGCTGAGATCTCACCATCCCACTTCCAATATATTACAGTCAAAAAATATGTGGGTTTTGGACACTTGAAATTTTACAACTCTAAAGACAGATATGAGATCAAGGAGACATGGGATGCATCAATAAATGTTTGTTATTTTGGCACAAACATGATGTTTCATTGATGTGAAATATATTACAGATAGGATGGCCAAAGACTGGTTACTCTTTGGGATAACGTTATTTTTATGCTAAGAAAAAAACATTTTTCATGCATCCGATGTCCCCATAATGTCATATATGTCATTAGAGTTGTAGATTTCCACTGTCCAAAACCCATATATGTTTTCACTTGAATGTATTGAAAGTGAAACCATCAGATCTTGGCTTTGGCATGAGATGTCTTGAAAGTAAGACCAGCGCTGTCTAAATATGAGTCTCCTCTGCTCAGGGTGTGAGTACAGAGAAGATTGGAGAAAGTCAAAAGTTTTGCTCAAAAATGACTGCAGATCAAAAGAGGTCCCCAGTTCAAATCTGGGTGCCCCCTCATGTAAAGATAGCATTGGTTAGACTTATCTTTTCACTGATGTGAGAGAGAACATCCTAGCAAGAGAGCTTGGCCTCCTTTTGTCTGAAAATGCAACCCCAAAGATTGTTGGGTGTCTTCATCTTTAGCAGAGGATGGTTTCGATCCATCGACCTCTGGGTTATGGGCCCAGCACGCTTCCGCTGCGCCACTTTGCTAGCAGTACACCCCAGCTGGGACTCGAACCCACAATCCCTGGCTTAGAAGGCCAGTGCCTTATCCATTAGGCCACTGGGGCTCAGAAAAAAACTCCATATATTCTCCTTGCCTAGCTTGCCTTTGCATTCACCGGTCACCTTTGGAAAATTTTTGGGTGAAATTTTTGACTTTCTCCAATCCTCTCCAAACTCATACCCTGCGTAAGGGAGACTCAGACATAGGCAGGTGTGCTTGTCAAATCCTCCTATGTTGTTCCAAAGCTGAGATCTGACCATCCCACTTCCAATATATTACAGTCAAAAAATATGTGGGTTTTGGACACTTGAAATTTTACAACTCTAAAGACAGATATGAGATCAAGGAGACATGGGATGCATCAATAAATGTTTGTTATTTTGGCACAAACATGATGTTTCATTGATGTGAAATATATTACAGATAGGATGGCCAAAGACTGGTTACTCTTTGGGATAACGTTATTTTTATGCTAAGAAAAAAACATTTTTCATGCATCCGATGTCCCCATAATGTCATATATGTCATTAGAGTTGTAGATTTCCACTGTCCAAAACCCATATATGTTTTCACTTGAATGTATTGAAAGTGAAACCATCAGATCTTGGCTTTGGCATGAGATGTCTTGAAAGTAAGACCAGCGCTGTCTAAATATGAGTCTCCTCTGCTCAGGGTGTGAGTACAGAGAAGATTGGAGAAAGTCAAAAGTTTTGCTCAAAAATGACTGCAGATCAAAAGAGGTCCCCAGTTCAAATCTGGGTGCCCCCTCATGTAAAGATAGCATTGGTTAGACTTATCTTTTCACTGATGTGAGAGAGAACATCCTAGCAAGAGAGCTTGGCCTCCTTTTGTCTGAAAATGAAACCCCAAAGATTGTTGGGTGTCTTCATCTTTAGCAGAGGATGGTTTCGATCCATCGACCTCTGGTTTATGGGCCCAGCACACTTCCGCTGCGCCACTCTGCTAGCAGTACACCCCAGATGGGACTCGAACCCACAATCCCTGGCTTAGGAGGCCAGTGCCTTATCCATTAGGCCACTGGGGCTCAGAAAAAAACTCCATATATTCTCCTTGCCTAGCTTGCCTTTGCATTCACTGGTCACCTTTGGAAAATTTTTGGGTGAAATTTTTGACTTTCTCCAATCCTCTCCAAACTCATACCCTGCGTAAGGGAGACTCAGACATAGGCAGGTGTGCTTGTCAAATCCTCTTATGTTGTTCCAAAGCTGAGATCTCACCATCCCACTTCCAATATATTACAGTCAAAAAATATGTGGGTTTTGGACACTTGAAATTTTACAACTCTAAAGACAGATATGAGATCAAGGAGACATGGGATGCATCAATAAATGTTTGTTATTTTGGCACAAACATGATGTTTCACTGATGTGAAATATATTACAGATAGGATGGCCAAAGACTGGTTACTCTTTGGAATAACGTTATTTTTATGCTAAGAAAAAAACATTTTTCATGCATCCGATGTCCCCATAATGTCATATATGTCATTAGAGTTGTAGATTTCCACTGTCCAAAACCCATATATGTTTTCACTTGAATGTATTGAAAGTGAAACCATCAGATCTTGGCTTTGGCA
>NC_089800.1:16860880-16863380 GCF_029633855.1 Hoplias malabaricus
CTCATACCCTGCGTAAGGGAGACTCAGACATAGGCAGGTGTGCTTGTCAAATCCTCCTATGTTGTTCCAAAGCTGAGATCTGACCATCCCACTTCCAATATATTACAGTCAAAATATATGTGGGTTTTGGACACTTGAAATTTTACAACTCTAAAGACAGATATGAGATCAAGGAGACATGGGATGCATCAATAATTGTTTTTTTTTTGACACAAACATGATGTTTCACTAATGTGAAATATATTACAGATAGGATGGCCAAAGACTGGTTACTCTTTGGGATAACGTTATTTTTATGCTAAGAAAAAAACATTTTTCATGCATCCGATGTCCACATAATATCATATATGTCATTAGAGTTGTAGATTTCCACTGTCCAAAACCCATATATGTTTTCACTTGAATGTATTGAAAGTGAAACCATCAGATCTTGGCTTTGGCATGAGATGTCTTGAAAGTAAGACCAGCGCTGTCTAAATATGAGTCTCCTCTGCTCAGGGTGTGAGTACAGAGAAGATTGGAGAAAGTCAAAAGTTTTGCTCAAAAATGACTGCAGATCAAAAGAGGTCCCCAGTTCAAATCTGGGTGCCCCCTCATGTAAAGATAGCATTGGTTAGACTTATCTTTTCACTGATGTGAGAGAGAACATCCTAGCAAGAGAGCTTGGCCTCTTTTTGCTGCCTAGTGTCTGAAAATGAAACCTCAAAGATTGTTGGGTGTCTTCATCTTTAGCAGAGGATGGTTTCGATCCATTGACCTCTGGGTTATGGGCCCAGCACGCTTCCGCTACGCCACTCTGCTAGCAGTACACCCCAGATGGGACTCGAACCCACAATCCCTGGCTTAGGAGGCCAGTGCCTTATCCATTAGGCCACTGGGGCTCAGAAAAAAGCTCCATATATTCTCCTTGCCTAGCTTGCCTTTGCATTCACCGGTCACCTTTGGAAGATTTTTGGGTGAAATTTTTGACTTTCTCCAATCCTCTCCAAACTCATACCCTGCGTAAGGGAGACTCAGACATAGGCAGGTGTGCTTGTCAAATCCTCCTATGTTGTTCCAAAGCTGAGATCTGACCATCCCACTTCCAATATATTACAGTCAAAAAATATGTGGGTTTTGGACACTTGAAATTTTACAACTCTAAAGACAGATATGAGATCAAGGAGACATGGGATGCATCAATACATGTTTGTTATTTTGGCACAAACATGATGTTTCACTGATGTGAAATATATTACAGATAGGATGGCCAAAGACTGGTTACTCTTTGGGATAACGTTATTTTTATGCTAAGAAAAAAACATTTTTCATGCATCCGATGTCCCCATAATGTCATATATGTCATTAGAGTTGTAGATTTCCACTGTCCAAAACCCATATATGTTTTCACTTGAATGTATTGAAAGTGAAACCATCAGATCTTGGCTTTGGCATGAGATGTCTTGAAAGTAAGACCAGCGCTGTCTAAATATGAGTCTCCTCTGCTCAGGGTGTGAGTACAGAGAAGATTGGAGAAAGTCAAAAGTTTTGCTCAAAAATGACTGCAGATCAAAAGAGGTCCCCAGTTCAAATCTGGGTGCCCCCTCATGTAAAGATAGCATTGGTTAGACTTATCTTTTCACTGATGTGAGAGAGAACATCCTAGCAAGAGAGCTTGGCCTCCTTTTGTCTGAAAATGAAACCCCAAAGATTGTTGGGTGTCTTCATCTTTAGCAGAGGATGGTTTCGATCCATCGACCTCTGGGTTATGGGCCCAGCACGCTTCCGCTGCGCCACTCTGCTAGCAGTACACCCCAGATGGGACTCGAACCCACAATCCCTGGCTTAGGAGGCCAGTGCCTTATCCATTAGGCCACTGGGGCTCAGAAAAAAACTCCATATATTCTCCTTGCCTAGCTTGCCTTTGCATTCACCGGTCACCTTTGGAAAATGTTTGGGTGAAATTTTTGACTTTCTCCAATCCTCTCCAAACTCATACCCTGCGTAAGGGAGACTCAGACATAGGCAGGTGTGCTTGTCAAATCCTCCTATGTTGTTCCAAAGCTGAGATCTGACCATCCCACTTCCAATATATTACAGTCAAAAAATATGTGGGTTTTGGACACTTGAAATTTTACAACTCTAAAGACAGATATGAGATCAAGGAGACATGGGATGCATCAATACATGTTTGTTATTTTGGCACAAACATGATGTTTCACTGATGTGAAATATATTACAGATAGGATGGCCAAAGACTGGTTACTCTTTGGGATAACGTTATTTTTATGCTAAGAAAAAAACATTTTTCATGCATCCGATGTCCCCATAATGTCATATATGTCATTAGAGTTGTAGATTTCCACTGTCCAAAACCCATATATGTTTTCACTTGAATGTATTGAAAGTGAAACCATCAGATCTTGGCTTTGGCATGAGATGTCTTGAAAGTAAGACCAGCGCTGTCTAAATATGAGTCTCCTCTGCTCAGGGTGTGAGTACAGAGAAGATTGGAGAAAGT
>NC_089800.1:16870880-16873380 GCF_029633855.1 Hoplias malabaricus
GGCACAAACATGATGTTTCACTGATGTGAAATATATTACAGATAGGATGGCCAAAGACTGGTTACTCTTTGGGATAACGTTATTTTTATGCTAAGAAAAAAACATTTTTCATGCATCTGATGTCCCCATAATGTCATATATGTCATTAGAGTTGTAGATTTCCACTGTCCAAAGCCCATATATGTTTTCACTTGAATGTATTGAAAGTGAAACCATCAGATCTTGGCTTTGGCATGAGATGTCTTGAAAGTAAGACCAGCGCTGTCTAAATATGAGTCTCCTCTGCTCAGGGTGTGAGTACAGAGAAGATTGGAGAAAGTCAAAAGTTTTGCTCAAAAATGACTGCAGATCAAAAGAGGTCCCCAGTTCAAATCTGGGTGCCCCCTCATGTAAAGATAGCATTGGTTAGACTTATCTTTTCACTGATGTGAGAGAGAACATCCTAGCAAGAGAGCTTGGCCTCCTTTTGTCTGAAAATGCAACCCCAAAGATTGTTGGGTGTCTTCATCTTTAGCAGAGGATGGTTTCGATCCATCGACCTCTGGGTTATGGGCCCAGCACGCTTCCGCTGCGCCACTCTGCTAGCAGTACACCCCAGATGGGACTCGAACCCACAATCCCTGGCTTAGGAGGCCAGTGCCTTATCCATTAGGCCACTGGGGCTCAGAAAAAAACTCCACATATTCTCCTTTTCTAGCTTGCCTTTGCATTCACCGGTCACCTTTGGAAAATTTTTGGGTGAAATTTTTGACTTTCTCCAATCCTCTCCAAACTCATACCTTGCGTAAGGGAGACTCAGACATAGGCAGGTGTGCTTGTCAAATCCATCCATCCATCCATTATCTGTAACCGCTTATCCAATTTATGGTCGCGGGGGGTCCAGAGCCTACCTGGAATCATCGGGCGCAAGGCAGGAATTCACCCTGGAGGGGACGCCAGTCCTTCACAGGGCAGCTTGTCAAATCCTCCTATGTTGTTCCAAAGCTGAGATCTGACCATCCCACTTCCAATATATTACAGTCAAAAAATATGTGGGTTTTGGACACTTGAAATTTTACAACTCTAAAGACAGATATGAGATCAAGGAGACATGGGATGCATCAATACATGTTTGTTATTTTGGCACAAACATGATGTTTCACTGATGTGAAATATATTACAGATAGGATGGCCAAAGACTGGTTACTCTTTGGGATAACGTTATTTTTATGCTAAGAAAAAAACATTTTTCATGCATCTGATGTCCCCATAATGTCATATATGTCATTAGAGTTGTAGATTTCCACTGTCCAAAGCCCATATATGTTTTCACTTGAATGTATTGAAAGTGAAACCATCAGATCTTGGCTTTGGCATGAGATGTCTTGAAAGTAAGACCAGCGCTGTCTAAATATGAGTCTCCTCTGCTCAGGGTGTGAGTACAGAGAAGATTGGAGAAAGTCAAAAGTTTTGCTCAAAAATGACTGCAGATCAAAAGAGGTCCCCAGTTCAAATCTGGGTGCCCCCTCATGTAAAGATAGCATTGGTTAGACTTATCTTTTCACTGACGTGAGAGAGAACATCCTAGCAAGAGAGCTTGGCCTCCTTTTCTCTGAAACTGAAACCCCAAAGATTGGTGGGTGTCTTCATCTTTAGCAGAGGATGGTTTCGATCCATCGACCTCTGGGTTATGGGCCCAGCACGCTTCCGCTGCGCCACTCTGCTAGCAGTACACCCCAGATGGGACTCGAACCCACAATCCCTGGCTTAGGAGGCCAGTGCCTTATCCATTAGGCCAATGGGGCTCAGAAAAAAACTCCATATATTCTCCTTGCCTAGCTTGCCTTTGCATTCACCGGTCACCTTTGGAAAATTTTTGGGTGAAATTTTTGACTTTCTCCAATCCTCTCCAAACTCATACCCTGCGTAAGGGAGACTCAGACATAGGCAGGTGTGCTTGTCAAATCCTCCTATGTTGTTCCAAAGCTGAGATCTCACCATCCCACTTCCAATATATTACAGTCAAAAAATATGTGGGTTTTGGACACTTGAAATTTTACAACTCTAAAGACAGATATGAGATCAAGGAGACATGGGATGCATCAATAAATGTTTGTTATTTTGGCACAAACATGATGTTTTACTGATGTGAAATATATTACAGATAGGATGGCCAAAGACTGGTTACTCTTTGGGATAACGTTATTTTCATGCTAAGAAAAAAACATTTTTCATGCATCCGATGTCCCCATAATGTCATATATGTCATTAGAGTTGTAGATTTCCACTGTCCAAAACCCATATATGTTTTCACTTGAATGTATTGAAAGTGAAACCATCAGATCTTGGCTTTGGCATGAGATGTCTTGAAAGTAAGACCAGCGCTGTCTAAATATGAGTCTCCTCTGCTCAGGGTGTGAGTACAGAGAAGGTTGGAGAAAGTCAAAAGTTTTGCTCAAAAATGACTGCAGATCAAAAGAGGTCCCCAGTTCAAATCTGGGTGCCCCCTCATGTAAAGATA
>NC_089800.1:16883380-16893380 GCF_029633855.1 Hoplias malabaricus
CCCATATATGTTTTCACTTGAATGTATTGAAAGTGAAACCATCAGATCTTGGCTTTGGCATGAGATGTCTTGAAAGTAAGACCAGCGCTGTCTAAATATGAGTCTCCTCTGCTCAGGGTGTGAGTACAGAGAAGGTTGGAGAAAGTCAAAAGTTTTGCTCAAAAATGACTGCAGATCAAAAGAGGTCCCCAGTTCAAATCTGGGTGCCCCCTCATGTAAAGATAGCATTGGTTAGACTTATCTTTTCACTGATGTGAGAGAGAACATCCTAGCAAGAGAGCTTGGCCTCCTTTTGTCTGAAAATGAAACCCCAAAGATTGTTGGGTGTCTTCATCTTTAGCAGAGGATGGTTTCGATCCATCGACCTCTGGGTTATGGGCCCAGCACGCTTCCACTGCGCCACTCTGCTAGCAGTACACCCCAGATGGGACTCGAACCCACAATCCCTGGCTTAGGAGGCCAGTGCCTTATCCATTAGGCCAATGGGGCTCAGAAAAAAACTCCATATATTCTCCTTGCCTAGCTTGCCTTTGCATTCACCGGTCACCTTTGGAAAATTTTTGGGTGAAATTTTTGACTTTCTCCAATCCTCTCCAAACTCATACCCTGCGTAAGGGAGACTCAGACATAGGCAGGTGTGCTTGTCAAATCCTCCTATGTTGTTCCAAAGCTGAGATCTCACCATCCCACTTCCAATATATTACAGTCAAAAAATATGTGGGTTTTGGACACTTGAAATTTTACAACTCTAAAGACAGATATGAGATCAAGGAGACATGGGATGCATCAATAAATGTTTGTTATTTTGGCACAAACATGATGTTTTACTGATGTGAAATATATTACAGATAGGATGGCCAAAGACTGGTTACTCTTTGGGATAACGTTATTTTCATGCTAAGAAAAAAACATTTTTCATGCATCCGATGTCCCCATAATGTCATATATGTCATTAGAGTTGTAGATTTCCACTGTCCAAAACCCATATATGTTTTCACTTGAATGTATTGAAAGTGAAACCATCAGATCTTGGCTTTGGCATGAGATGTCTTGAAAGTAAGACCAGCGCTGTCTAAATATGAGTCTCCTCTGCTCAGGGTGTGAGTACAGAGAAGGTTGGAGAAAGTCAAAAGTTTTGCTCAAAAATGACTGCAGATCAAAAGAGGTCCCCAGTTCAAATCTGGGTGCCCCCTCATGTAAAGATAGCATTGGTTAGACTTATCTTTTCACTGATGTGAGAGAGAACATCCTAGCAAGAGAGCTTGGCCTCCTTTTGTCTGAAAATGAAACCCCAAAGATTGTTGGGTGTCTTCATCTTTAGCAGAGGATGGTTTCGATCCATCGACCTCTGGGTTATGGGCCCAGCACGCTTCCGCTGCGCCACTCTGCTAGCAGTACACCCCAGATGGGACTCGAACCCACAATCCCTGGCTTAGGAGGCCAGTGCCTTATCCATTAGGCCACTGGGGCTCAGAAATAAACTCCATATATTCTCCTTGCCTAGCTTGCCTTTGCATTCACCGGTCACCTTTGGAAAATTTTTGGGTGAAATTTTTGACTTTCTCCAATCCTCTCCAAACTCATACCCTGCGTAAGGGAGACTCAGACATAGGCAGGTGTGCTTGTCAAATCCTCCTATGTTGTTCCAAAGCTGAGATCTCACCATCCCACTTCCAATATATTACAGTCAAAAAATATGTGGGTTTTGGTCACTTGAAATTTTACAACTCTAAAGACAGATATGAGATCAAGGAGACATGGGATGCATCAATACATGTTTGTTATTTTGGCACAAACATGATGTTTCACTGATGTGAAATATATTACAGATAGGATGGCCAAAGACTGGTTACTCTTTGGGATAACGTTATTTTTATGCTAAGAAAAACACATTTTTCATGCATCTGATGTCCCCATAATGTCATATATGTCATTAGAGTTGTAGATTTCCACTGTCCAAAACCCATATATGTTTTCACTTGAATGTATTGAAAGTGAAACCATCAGATCTTGGCTTTGGCATGAGATGTCTTGAAAGTAAGACCAGCGCTGTCTAAATATGAGTCTCCTCTGCTCAGGGTGTGAGTACAGAGAAGATTGGAGAAAGTCAAAAGTTTTGCTCAAAAATGACTGCAGATCAAAAGAGGTCCCCAGTTCAAATCTGGGTGCCCCCTCATGTAAAGATAGAATTGGTTAGACTTATCTTTTCACTGATGTGAGAGAGAACATCCTAGCAAGAGAGCTTGGCCTCCTTTTGTCTGAAAAAGAAACCCCAAAGATTGTTGGGTGTCTTCATCTTTAGCAGAGGATGGTTTCGATCCATCGACCTCTGGGTTATGGGCCCAGCACGCTTCCGCTGCGCCACTCTGCTAGCAGTACACCCCAGATGGGACTCGAACCCACAATCCCTGGCTTAGGAGGCCAGTGCCTTATCCATTAGGCCACTGGGGCTCAGAAAAAAACTCCATATATTCTCCTTGCCTAGCTTGCCTTTGCATTCACCGGTCACCTTTGGAAAATGTTTGGGTGAAATTTTTGACTTTCTCCAATCCTCTCCAAACTCATACCCTGCGTAAGGGAGACTCAGACATAGGCAGGTGTGCTTGTCAAATCCTCCTATGTTGTTCCAAAGCTGAGATCTCACCATCCCACTTCCAATATATTACAGTCAAAAAATATGTGGGTTTTGGACACTTGAAATTTTACAACTCTAAAGACAGATATGAGATCAAGGAGACATGGGATGCATCAATAAATGTTTGTTATTTTGGCACAAACATGATGTTTCATTGATGTGAAATATATTACAGATAGGATGGCCAAAGACTGGTTACTCTTTGGGATAACGTTATTTTTATGCTAAGAAAAAAACATTTTTCATGCATCCGATGTCCCCATAATGTCATATATGTCATTAGAGTTGTAGATTTCCACTGTCCAAAACCCATATATGTTTTCACTTGAATGTATTGAAAGTGAAACCATCAGATCTTGGCTTTGGCATGAGATGTCTTGAAAGTAAGACCAGCGCTGTCTAAATATGAGTCTCCTCTGCTCAGGGTGTGAGTACAGAGAAGATTGGAGAAAGTCAAAAGTTTTGCTCAAAAATGACTGCAGATCAAAAGAGGTCCCCAGTTCAAATCTGGGTGCCCCCTCATGTAAAGATAGCATTGGTTAGACTTATCTTTTCACTGATGTGAGAGAGAACATCCTAGCAAGAGAGCTTGGCCTCCTTTTGTCTGAAAATGCAACCCCAAAGATTGTTGGGTGTCTGCATCTTTAGCAGAGGATGGTTTCGATCCATCGACCTCTGGGTTATGGGCCCAGCACGCTTCCGCTGCGCCACTTTGCTAGCAGTACACCCCAGCTGGGACTCGAACCCACAATCCCTGGCTTAGAAGGCCAGTGCCTTATCCATTAGGCCACTGGGGCTCAGAAAAAAACTCCATATATTCTCCTTGCCTAGCTTGCCTTTGCATTCACCGGTCACCTTTGGAAAATTTTTGGGTGAAATTTTTGACTTTCTCCAATCCTCTCCAAACTCATACCCTGCGTAAGGGAGACTCAGACATAGGCAGGTGTGCTTGTCAAATCCTCCTATGTTGTTCCAAAGCTGAGATCTGACCATCCCACTTCCAATATATTACAGTCAAAAAATATGTGGGTTTTGGACACTTGAAATTTTACAACTCTAAAGACAGATATGAGATCAAGGAGACATGGGATGCATCAATAAATGTTTGTTATTTTGGCACAAACATGATGTTTCATTGATGTGAAATATATTACAGATAGGATGGCCAAAGACTGGTTACTCTTTGGGATAACGTTATTTTTATGCTAAGAAAAAAACATTTTTCATGCATCCGATGTCCCCATAATGTCATATATGTCATTAGAGTTGTAGATTTCCACTGTCCAAAACCCATATATGTTTTCACTTGAATGTATTGAAAGTGAAACCATCAGATCTTGGCTTTGGCATGAGATGTCTTGAAAGTAAGACCAGCGCTGTCTAAATATGAGTCTCCTCTGCTCAGGGTGTGAGTACAGAGAAGATTGGAGAAAGTCAAAAGTTTTGCTCAAAAATGACTGCAGATCAAAAGAGGTCCCCAGTTCAAATCTGGGTGCCCCCTCATGTAAAGATAGCATTGGTTAGACTTATCTTTTCACTGATGTGAGAGAGAACATCCTAGCAAGAGAGCTTGGCCTCCTTTTGTCTGAAAATGAAACCCCAAAGATTGTTGGGTGTCTTCATCTTTAGCAGAGGATGGTTTCGATCCATCGACCTCTGGTTTATGGGCCCAGCACACTTCCGCTGCGCCACTCTGCTAGCAGTACACCCCAGATGGGACTCGAACCCACAATCCCTGGCTTAGGAGGCCAGTGCCTTATCCATTAGGCCACTGGGGCTCAGAAAAAAACTCCATATATTCTCCTTGCCTAGCTTGCCTTTGCATTCACTGGTCACCTTTGGAAAATTTTTGGGTGAAATTTTTGACTTTCTCCAATCCTCTCCAAACTCATACCCTGCGTAAGGGAGACTCAGACATAGGCAGGTGTGCTTGTCAAATCCTCTTATGTTGTTCCAAAGCTGAGATCTCACCATCCCACTTCCAATATATTACAGTCAAAAAATATGTGGGTTTTGGACACTTGAAATTTTACAACTCTAAAGACAGATATGAGATCAAGGAGACATGGGATGCATCAATAAATGTTTGTTATTTTGGCACAAACATGATGTTTCACTGATGTGAAATATATTACAGATAGGATGGCCAAAGACTGGTTACTCTTTGGAATAACGTTATTTTTATGCTAAGAAAAAAACATTTTTCATGCATCCGATGTCCCCATAATGTCATATATGTCATTAGAGTTGTAGATTTCCACTGTCCAAAACCCATATATGTTTTCACTTGAATGTATTGAAAGTGAAACCATCAGATCTTGGCTTTGGCATGAGATGTCTTGAAAGTAAGACCAGCGCTGTCTAAATATGAGTCTCCTCTGCTCAGGGTGTGAGTACAGAGAAGATTGGAGAAAGTCAAAAGTTTTGCTCAAAAATGACTGCAGATCAAAAGAGGTCCCCAGTTCAAATCTGGGTGCCCCCTCATGTAAAGATAGCATTGGTTAGACTTATCTTTTCACTGACGTGAGAGAGAACATCCTAGCAAGAGAGCTTGGCCTCCTTTTGTCTGAAACTGAAACCCCAAAGATTGTTGGGTGTCTTCATCTTTAGCAGAGGATGGTTTCGATCCATCGACCTCTGGGTTATGGGCCCAGCACGCTTCCGCTGCGCCACTCTGCTAGCAGTACACCCCAGATGGGACTCGAACCCACAATCCCTGGCTTAGGAGGCCAGTGCCTTATCCATTAGGCCACTGGGGCTCAGAAAAAAACTCCATATATTCTCCTTGCCTAGCTTGCCTTTGCATTCACCGGTCACCTTTGGAAAATTTTTGGGTGAAATTATTGACTTTCTCCAATCCTCTCCAAACTCATACCCTGCGTAAGGGAGACTCAGACATAAGCAGGTGTGCTTGTCAAATCCTCCTATGTTGTTCCAAAGCTGAGACCTGACCATCCCACTTCCAATATATTACAGTCAAAAAATATGTGGGTTTTGGACACTTGAAATTTTACATCTCTAAAGACAGATATGAGATCAAGGAGACATGGGATGCATCAATAAATAATTGTTATTTTGGCACAAACATGATGTTTCACTGATGTGAAATATATTACAGATAGGATGGCCAAAGACTGGTTACTCTTTGGGATAACGTTATTTTTATGCTAAGAAAAAAACATTTTTCATGCATCTGATGTCCACATAATGTCATATATGTCATTAGAGTTGTAGATTTCCACTGTCCAAAACCCATATATGTTTTCACTTGAATGTATTGAAAGTGAAACCATCAGATCTTGGCTTTGGCATGAGATGTCTTGAAAGTAAGACCAGCGCTGTCTAAATATGAGTCTCCTCTGCTCAGGGTGTGAGTACAGAGAAGAATGGAGAAAGTCAAAAGTTTTGCTCAAAAATGACTGCAGATCAAAAGAGGTCCCCAGTTCAAATCTGGGTGCACCCTCATGTAAAGATAGCATTGGTTAGACTTATCTTTTCACTGATGTGAGAGAGAACATCCTAGCAAGAGAGCTTGGCGTCCTTTTGTCTGAAAATGAAACCCCAAAGATTGTTGGGTGTCTTCATCTTTAGCAGAGGATGGTTTCGATCCATTGACCTCTGGGTTATGGGCCCAGCACGCTTCCGCTGCGCCACTTTGCTAGCAGTACACCCCAGATGGGACTCGAACCCACAATCCCTGGCTTAGGAGGCCAGTGCCTTATCCATTAGGCCACTGGGGCTCAGAAAAAAACTCCATATATTCTCCTTGCCTAGCTTGCCTTTGCATTCACCGGTCACCTTTGGAAAATTTTTGGGTGAAATTTTTGTCTTTCTCCAATCCTCTCCAAACTCATACCCTGCGTAAGGGAGACTCAGACATAGGCAGGTGTGCTTGTCAAATCCTCCTATGTTGTTCCAAAGCTGAGACCTGACCATCCCACTTCCAATATATTACAGTCAAAAAATATGTGGGTTTTGGACACTTGAAATTTTACATCTCTAAAGACAGATATGAGATCAAGGAGACATGGGATGCATCAATAAATGTTTGTTATTTTGGCACAAACATGATGTTTCACTGATGTGAAATATATTACAGATAGGATGGCCAAAGACTGGTTACTCTTTGGGATAACGTTATTTTTATGCTAAGAAAAAAACATTTTTCATGCATCCGATGTCCCCATAATGTCATATATGTCATTAGAGTTGTAGATTTCCACTGTCCAAAACCCATATATGTTTTCACTTGAATGTATTGAAAGTGAAACCATCAGATCTTGGCTTTGGCATGAGATGTCTTGAAAGTAAGACCAGCGCTGTCTAAATATGAGTCTCCTCTGCTCAGGGTGTGAGTACAGAGAAGATTGGAGAAAGTCAAAAGTTTTGCTCAAAAATGACTGCAGATCAAAAGAGGTCCCCAGTTCAAATCTGGGTGCCCCCTCATGTAAAGATAGCATTGGTTAGACTTATCTTTTCACTGATGTGAGAGAGAACATCCTAGCAAGAGAGTTTGGCCTCCTTTTGTCTGAAACTGAAACCCCAAAGATTGTTGGGTGTCTTCATCTTTAGCAGAGGATGGTTTCGATCCATCGACCTCTGGGTTATGGGCCCAGCACGCTTCCGCTGCGCCACTCTGCTAGCAGTACACCCCAGATGGGACTCGAACCCACAACCCCTGGCTTAGGAGGCCAGTGCCTTATCCATTAGGCCACTGGGGCTCAGAAAAAAACTCCATATATTCTCCTTGCCTAGCTTGCCTTTGCATTCACCGGTCACCTTTGGAAAATTTTTGGGTGAAATTATTGACTTTCTCCAATCCTCTCCAAACTCATACCCTGCGTAAGGGAGACTCAGACATAAGCAGGTGTGCTTGTCAAATCCTCCTATGTTGTTCCAAAGCTGAGACCTGACCATCCCACTTCCAATATATTACAGTCAAAAAATATGTGGGTTTTGGACACTTGAAATTTTACATCTCTAAAGACAGATATGAGATCAAGGAGACATGGGATGCATCAATAAATAATTGTTATTTTGGCACAAACATGATGTTTCACTGATGTGAAATATATTACAGATAGGATGGCCAAAGACTGGTTACTCTTTGGGATAACGTTATTTTTATGCTAAGAAAAAAACATTTTTCATGCATCTGATGTCCACATAATGTCATATATGTCATTAGAGTTGTAGATTTCCACTGTCCAAAACCCATATATGTTTTCACTTGAATGTATTGAAAGTGAAACCATCAGATCTTGGCTTTGGCATGAGATGTCTTGAAAGTAAGACCAGCGCTGTCTAAATATGAGTCTCCTCTGCTCAGGGTGTGAGTACAGAGAAGAATGGAGAAAGTCAAAAGTTTTGCTCAAAAATGACTGCAGATCAAAAGAGGTCCCCAGTTCAAATCTGGGTGCCCCCTCATGTAAAGATAGCATTGGTTAGACTTATCTTTTCACTGATGTGAGAGAGAACATCCTAGCAAGAGAGCTTGGCGTCCTTTTGTCTGAAAATGAAACCCTAAAGATTGTTGGGTGTCTTCATCTTTAGCAGAGGATGGTTTCGATCCATTGACCTCTGGGTTATGGGCCCAGCACGCTTCCGCTGCGCCACTCTGCTAGCAGTACACCCCAGATGGGACTCGAACCCACAATCCCTGGCTTAGGAGGCCAGTGCCTTATCCATTAGGCCACTGGGGCTCAGAAAAAAACTCCATATATTCTCCTTGCCTAGCTTGCCTTTGCATTCACCGGTCACCTTTGGAAAATTTTTGGGTGAAATTTTTGACTTTCTCCAATCCTCTCCAAACTCATACCCTGCGTAAGGGAGACTCAGACATAGGCAGGTGTGCTTGTGAAATCCTCCTATGTTGTTCCAAAGCTGAGATCTGACCATCCCACTTCCAATATATTACAGTCAAAAAATATGTGGGTTTTGGACACTTGAAATTTTACAACTCTAAAGACAGATATGAGATCAAGGAGACATGGGATGCATCAATAAATGTTTGTTATTTTGGCACAAACATGATGTTTCACTGATGTGAAATATATTACAGATAGGATGGCCAAAGACTGGTTACTCTTTGGGATAACGTTATTTTTATGCTAAGAAAAACACATTTTTCATGCATCCGATGTCCCCATAATGTCATATATGTCATTAGAGTTGTAGATTTCCACTGTCCAAAACCCATATATGTTTTCACTTGAATGTATTGAAAGTGAAACCATCAGATCTTGGCTTTGGCATGAGATGTCTTGAAAGTAAGACCAGCGCTGTCTAAATATGAGTCTCCTCTGCTCAGGGTGTGAGTACAGAGAAGATTGGAGAAAGTCAAAAGTTTTGCTCAAAAATGACTGCAGATCAAAAGAGGTCCCCAGTTCAAATCTGGGTGCCCCCTCATGTAAAGATAGCATTGGTTAGACTTATCTTTTCACTGATGTGAGAGAGAACATCCTAGCAAGAGAGCTTGGCCTCCTTTTGTCTGAAAATGAAACCCCAAAGATTGTTGGGTGTCTTCATCTTTAGCAGAGGATGGTTTCGATCCATCGACCTCTGGGTTATGGGCCCAGCACGCTTCCGCTGCGCCACTCTGCTTGCAGTACACCCCAGATGGGGCTCGAACCCACAATCCCTGCCTTAGGAGGCGAGTGCCTTATCCATTAGGCCACTGGGGCTCAGAAAAAAACTCCATATATTCTCCTTGCCTAGCTTGCCTTTGCATTCACCGGTCACCTTTGGAAAATTTTTGGGTGAAATTTTTGACTTTCTCCAATCCTCTCCAAACTCATAGCCTGCGTAAGGGAGACTCAGACATAGGCAGGTGTGCTTGTCAAATCCTCCTATGTTGTTCCAAAGCTGAGACCTGACCATCCCACTTCCAATATATTACAGTCAAAAAATATGTGGGTTTTGGACACTTGAAATTTTACATCTCTAAAGACAGATATGAGATCAAGGAGACATGGGATGCATCAATAAATGTTTGTTATTTTGGCACAAACATGATGTTTCACTGATGTGAAATATATTACAGATAGGATGGCCAAAGACTGGTTACTCTTTGGGATAACGTTATTTTTATGCTAAGAAAAAAACATTTTTCATGCATCCGATGTCCCCATAATGTCATATATGTCATTAGAGTTGTAGATTTCCACTGTCCAAAACCCATATATGTTTTCACTTGAATGTATTGAAAGTGAAACCATCAGATCTTGGCTTTGGCATGAGATGTCTTGAAAGTAAGACCAGCGCTGTCTAAATATGAGTCTCCTCTGCTCAGGGTGTGAGTACAGAGAAGATTGGAGAAAGTCAAAAGTTTTGCTCAAAAATGACTGCAGATCAAAAGAGGTCCCC
>NC_089800.1:16898380-16905880 GCF_029633855.1 Hoplias malabaricus
ACTTTCTCCAATCCTCTCTAAACTCATACCCTGCGTAAGGGAGACTCAGACATAGGCAGGTGTGCTTGTGAAATCCTCCTATGTTGTTCCAAAGCTGAGATCTGACCATCCCACTTCCAATATATTACAGTCAAAAAATATGTGGGTTTTGGACACTTGAAATTTTACAACTCTAAAGACAGATATGAGATCAAGGAGACATGGGATGCATCAATAAATGTTTGTTATTTTGGCACAAACATGATGTTTCACTGATGTGAAATATATTACAGATAGGATGGCCAAAGACTGGTTACTCTTTGGGATAACGTTATTTTTATGCTAAGAAAAACACATTTTTCATGCATCCGATGTCCCCATAATGTCATATATGTCATTAGAGTTGTAGATTTCCACTGTCCAAAACCCATATATGTTTTCACTTGAATGTATTGAAAGTGAAACCATCAGATCTTGGCTTTGGCATGAGATGTCTTGAAAGTAAGACCAGCGCTGTCTAAATATGAGTCTCCTCTGCTCAGGGTGTGAGTACAGAGAAGATTGGAGAAAGTCAAAAGTTTTGCTCAAAAATGACTGCAGATCAAAAGAGGTCCCCAGTTCAAATCTGGGTGCCCCCTCATGTAAAGATAGCATTGGTTAGACTTATCTTTTCACTGATGTGAGAGAGAACATCCTAGCAAGAGAGCTTGGCCTCCTTTTGTCTGAAAATGAAACCCCAAAGATTGTTGGGTGTCTTCATCTTTAGCAGAGGATGGTTTCGATCCATCGACCTCTGGGTTATGGGCCCAGCACGCTTCCGCTGCGCCACTCTGCTTGCAGTACACCCCAGATGGGGCTCGAACCCACAATCCCTGCCTTAGGAGGCGAGTGCCTTATCCATTAGGCCACTGGGGCTCAGAAAAAAACTCCATATATTCTCCTTGCCTAGCTTGCCTTTGCATTCACCGGTCACCTTTGGAAAATTTTTGGGTGAAATTTTTGACTTTCTCCAATCCTCTCCAAACTCATAGCCTGCGTAAGGGAGACTCAGACATAGGCAGGTGTGCTTGTCAAATCCTCCTATGTTGTTCCAAAGCTGAGACCTGACCATCCCACTTCCAATATATTACAGTCAAAAAATATGTGGGTTTTGGACACTTGAAATTTTACATCTCTAAAGACAGATATGAGATCAAGGAGACATGGGATGCATCAATAAATGTTTGTTATTTTGGCACAAACATGATGTTTCACTGATGTGAAATATATTACAGATAGGATGGCCAAAGACTGGTTACTCTTTGGGATAACGTTATTTTTATGCTAAGAAAAAAACATTTTTCATGCATCCGATGTCCCCATAATGTCATATATGTCATTAGAGTTGTAGATTTCCACTGTCCAAAACCCATATATGTTTTCACTTGAATGTATTGAAAGTGAAACCATCAGATCTTGGCTTTGGCATGAGATGTCTTGAAAGTAAGACCAGCGCTGTCTAAATATGAGTCTCCTCTGCTCAGGGTGTGAGTACAGAGAAGATTGGAGAAAGTCAAAAGTTTTGCTCAAAAATGACTGCAGATCAAAAGAGGTCCCCAGTTCAAATCTGGGTGCCCCCTCATGTAAAGATAGCATTGGTTAGACTTATCTTTTCACTGATGTGAGAGAGAACATCCTAGCAAGAGAGCTTGGCCTCCTTTTGTCTGAAAATGAAACCCCAAAGATTGTTGGGTGTCTTCATCTTTAGCAGAGGATGGTTTCGATCCATCGACCTCTGGGTTATGGGCCCAGCACGCTTCCGCTGCGCCACTTTGCTAGCAGTACACCCCAGATGGGACTCGAACCCACAATCCCTGGCTTAGGAGGCCAGTGCCTTATCCATTAGGCCACTGGGGCTCAGAAAAAAACTCCATATATTCTCCTTGCCTAGCTTGCCTTTGCATTCACCGGTCACCTTTGGAAAATTTTTGGGTGAAATTTTTGTCTTTCTCCAATCCTCTCCAAACTCATACCCTGCGTAGGGGAGACTCAGACATAGGCAGGTGTGCTTGTCAAATCCTCCTATGTTGTTCCAAAGCTGAGATCTGACCATCCCACTTCCAATATATTACAGTCAAAAAATATGTGGGTTTTGGACACTTGAAATTTTACAACTCTAAAGACAGATATGAGATCAAGGAGACATGGGATGCATCAGAGGATGGTTAGGCCATACCTAACTCAACATACAACACAGCTCCTCGTTCAGACGTTAGTAATCTCCCGTCTAGACTATTGCAACGCCCTCCTGACAGGTCTTCCGACCTGTGCTGTGAGACCGCTACAGATGATCCAGAATGCGGCAGCACGCCTGGTCTTCAACCAACCAAAAAGAGCACATGTCACGCCCCTATTAGTTGAGCTGCATTGGCTACCCTTAGCTGCTCGCATCAAATTCAAATCACTAATGATGGCCTTCAGAGTATTCACTGGTTCTGCTCCCATCTACCTCAATAGACTCTTAAAACCATACGTTAGCGCCCGCCCTCTCCGTTCCTCAAAGGAGCGCCTACTAACACGACCAACCCTCCGTACAGGTCAGTTGAGGCTATTCTCATCTCTGGTACCACGCTGGTGGAACGAGCTTCCAAGCACTATCAGAGCAACAGAAACCCTCTCTGCATTCAAGAAATCATTGAAAACCCAGCTCTTCCGAGAGTATCTTTTGCACTGAATGTCTTTCTTAATAATGCACTTATTACTTCCTGGCATACTGCACTTAATGTAAGGTATTTTGCATAATTTGTGCTGTAGTTCGAATGTTAGCTCCTCTTTTGTAAGTCGCTTTGGATAAAAGCGTCTGCCAAATGCATAAATGTAAATGTAAATGTAAATGTAAATGCATCAATAAATGTTTGATATTTTGGCACAAACATGATGTTTCACTGATGTGAAATATATTACAGATAGGATGGCCAAAGACTGGTTACTCTTTGGGATAACGTTATTTTTATGCTAAGAAAAAAACATTTTTCATGCATCCGATGTCCCCATAATGTCATATATGTCATTAGAGTTGTAGATTTCCACTGTCCAAAACCCATATATGTTTTCACTTGAATGTATTGAAAGTGAAGCCATGAGATCTTGGTTTTGGCATGAGATGTCTTGAAAGTAAGACCAGCGCTGTCTAAATATGAGTCTCCTCTGCTCAGGGTGTGAGTACAGAGAAGATTGGAGAAAGTCAAAAGTTTTGCTCAAAAATGACTGCAGATCAAAAGAGGTCCCCAGTTCAAATCTGGGTGCCCCCTCATGTAAAGATAGCATTGGTTAGACTTATCTTTTCACTGATGTGAGAGAGAACATCCTAGCAAGAGAGCTTGGCCTCCTTTTGTCTGAAAATGAAACCCCAAAGATTGTTGGGTGTCTTCATCTTTAGCAGAGGATGGTTTCGATCCATCGACCTCTGGGTTATGGGCCCAGCACGCTTCCGCTGCGCCACTCTGCTAGCAGTACACCCCAGATGGGACTCGAACCCACAATCCCTGGCTTAGGAGGCCAGTGCCTTATCCATTAGGCCACTGGGGCTCAGAAATAAACTCCATATATTCTCCTTGCCTAGCTTGCCTTTGCATTCACCGGTCACCTTTGGAAAATTTTTGGGTGAAATTTTTGACTTTCTCCAATCCTCTCCAAACTCATACCCTGCGTAAGGGAGACTCAGACATAGGCAGGTGTGCTTGTCAAATCCTCCTATGTTGTTCCAAAGCTGAGATCTCACCATCCCACTTCCAATATATTACAGTCAAAAAATATGTGGGTTTTGGTCACTTGAAATTTTACAACTCTAAAGACAGATATGAGATCAAGGAGACATGGGATGCATCAATACATGTTTGTTATTTTGGCACAAACATGATGTTTCACTGATGTGAAATATATTACAGATAGGATGGCCAAAGACTGGTTACTCTTTGGGATAACGTTATTTTTATGCTAAGAAAAACACATTTTTCATGCATCTGATGTCCCCATAATGTCATATATGTCATTAGAGTTGTAGATTTCCACTGTCCAAAACCCATATATGTTTTCACTTGAATGTATTGAAAGTGAAACCATCAGATCTTGGCTTTGGCATGAGATGTCTTGAAAGTAAGACCAGCGCTGTCTAAATATGAGTCTCCTCTGCTCAGGGTGTGAGTACAGAGAAGATTGGAGAAAGTCAAAAGTTTTGCTCAAAAATGACTGCAGATCAAAAGAGGTCCCCAGTTCAAATCTGGGTGCCCCCTCATGTAAAGATAGCATTGGTTAGACTTATCTTTTCACTGATGTGAGAGAGAACATCCTAGCAAGAGAGCTTGGCCTCCTTTTGTCTGAAAATGCAACCCCAAAGATTGTTGGGTGTCTTCATCTTTAGCAGAGGATGGTTTCGATCCATCGACCTCTGGGTTATGGGCCCAGCACGCTTCCGCTGCGCCACTCTGCTAGCAGTACACCCCAGATGGGACTCGAACCCACAATCCCTGGCTTAGGAGGCCAGTGCCTTATCCATTAGGCCACTGGGGCTCAGAAAAAAACTCCATATATTCTCCTTGCCTAGCTTGCCTTTGCATTCACTGGTCACCTTTGGAAAATTTTTGGGTGAAATTTTTGACTTTCTCCAATCCTCTCCAAACTCATACCCTGCGTAAGGGAGACTCAGACATAGGCAGGTGTGCTTGTCAAATCCTCCTATGTTGTTCCAAAGCTGAGATCTCACCATCCCACTTCCAATATATTACAGTCAAAAAATATGTGGGTTTTGGACACTTGAAATTTTACAACTCTAAAGACAGATATGAGATCAAGGAGACATGGGATGCATCAATAAATGTTTGTTATTTTGGCACAAACATGATGTTTCACTGATGTGAAATATATTACAGATAGGATGGCCAAAGACTGGTTACTCTTTGGAATAACGTTATTTTTATGCTAAGAAAAAAACATTTTTCATGCATCCGATGTCCCCATAATGTCATATATGTCATTAGAGTTGTAGATTTCCACTGTCCAAAACCCATATATGTTTTCACTTGAATGTATTGAAAGTGAAACCATCAGATCTTGGCTTTGGCATGAGATGTCTTGAAAGTAAGACCAGTGCTGTCTAAATATGAGTCTCCTCTGCTCAGGGTGTGAGTACAGAGAAGATTGGAGAAAGTCAAAAGTTTTGCTCAAAAATGACTGCAGATCAAAAGAGGTCCCCAGTTCAAATCTGGGTGCCCCCTCATGTAAAGATAGCATTGGTTAGACTTATCTTTTCACTGATGTGAGAGAGAACATCCTAGCAAGAAAGCTTGGCCTCCTTTTGTCTGAAAATGAAACCCCAAAGATTGTTGGGTGTCTTCATCTTTAGCAGAGGATGGTTTCGATCCATCGACCTCTGGGTTATGGGCCCAGCACGCTTCCGCTGCGCCACTCTGCTAGCAGTACACCCCAGATGGGACTCGAACCCACAATCCCTGGCTTAGGAGGCCAGTGCCTTATCCATTAGGCCAATGGGGCTCAGAAAAAAGCTCCATATATTCTCCTTGCCTAGCTTGCCTTTGCATTCACCGGTCACCTTTGGAAAATTTTTGGGTGAAATTTTTGACTTTCTCCAATCCTCTCCAAACTCATACCCTGCGTAAGGGAGACTCAGACATAGGCAGGTGTGCTTGTCAAATCCTCCTATGTTGTTCCAAAGCTGAGATCTCACCATCCCACTTCCAATATATTACAGTCAAAAAATATGTGGGTTTTGGACACTTGAAATTTTACAACTCTAAAGACAGATATGAGATCAAGGAGACATGGGATGCATCAATACATGTTTGTTATTTTGGCACAAACATGATGTTTCACTGATGTGAAATATATTACAGATAGGATGGCCAAAGACTGGTTACTCTTTGGGATAACGTTATTTTTATGCTAAGAAAAACACATTTTTCATGCATCTGATGTCCCCATAATGTCATATATGTCATTAGAGTTGTAGATTTCCACTGTCCAAAACCCATATATGTTTTCACTTGAATGTATTGAAAGTGAAACCATCAGATCTTGGCTTTGGCATGAGATGTCTTGAAAGTAAGACCAGCGCTGTCTAAATATGAGTCTCCTCTGCTCAGGGTGTGAGTACAGAGAAGATTGGAGAAAGTCAAAAGTTTTGCTCAAAAATGACTGCAGATCAAAAGAGGTCCCCAGTTCAAATCTGGGTGCCCCCTCATGTAAAGATAGCATTGGTTAGACTTATCTTTTCACTGATGTGAGAGAGAACATCCTAGCAAGAGAGCTTGGCCTCCTTTTGTCTGAAAATGCAACCCCAAAGATTGTTGGGTGTCTTCATCTTTAGCAGAGGATGGTTTCGATCCATCGACCTCTGGGTTATGGGCCCAGCACGCTTCCGCTGCGCCACTCTGCTAGCAGTACACCCCAGATGGGACTCGAACCCACAATCCCTGGCTTAGGAGGCCAGTGCCTTATCCATTAGGCCACTGGGGCTCAGAAAAAAACTCCATATATTCTCCTTGCCTAGCTTGCCTTTGCATTCACTGGTCACCTTTGGAAAATTTTTGGGTGAAATTTTTGACTTTCTCCAATCCTCTCCAAACTCATACCCTGCGTAAGGGAGACTCAGACATAGGCAGGTGTGCTTGTCAAATCCTCCTATGTTGTTCCAAAGCTGAGATCTCACCATCCCACTTCCAATATATTACAGTCAAAAAATATGTGGGTTTTGGACACTTGAAATTTTACAACTCTAAAGACAGATATGAGATCAAGGAGACATGGGATGCATCAATAAATGTTTGTTATTTTGGCACAAACATGATGTTTCACTGATGTGAAATATATTACAGATAGGATGGCCAAAGACTGGTTACTCTTTGGAATAACGTTATTTTTATGCTAAGAAAAAAACATTTTTCATGCATCCGATGTCCCCATAATGTCATATATGTCATTAGAGTTGTAGATTTCCACTGTCCAAAACCCATATATGTTTTCACTTGAATGTATTGAAAGTGAAACCATCAGATCTTGGCTTTGGCATGAGATGTCTTGAAAGTAAGACCAGTGCTGTCTAAATATGAGTCTCCTCTGCTCAGGGTGTGAGTACAGAGAAGATTGGAGAAAGTCAAAAGTTTTGCTCAAAAATGACTGCAGATCAAAAGAGGTCCCCAGTTCAAATCTGGGTGCCCCCTCATGTAAAGATAGCATTGGTTAGACTTATCTTTTCACTGATGTGAGAGAGAACATCCTAGCAAGAAAGCTTGGCCTCCTTTTGTCTGAAAATGAAACCCCAAAGATTGTTGGGTGTCTTCATCTTTAGCAGAGGATGGTTTCGATCCATCGACCTCTGGGTTATGGGCCCAGCACGCTTCCGCTGCGCCACTCTGCTAGCAGTACACCCCAGATGGGACTCGAACCCACAATCCCTGGCTTAGGAGGCCAGTGCCTTATCCATTAGGCCAATGGGGCTCAGAAAAAAGCTCCATATATTCTCCTTGC
>NC_089800.1:16923380-16925880 GCF_029633855.1 Hoplias malabaricus
GTCCCCATAATGTCATATATGTCATTAGAGTTGTAGATTTCCACTGTCCAAAACCCATATATGTTTTCACTTGAATGTATTGAAAGTGAAACCATCAGATCTTGGCTTTGGCATGAGATGTCTTGAAAGTAAGACCAGCGCTGTCTAAATATGAGTCTCCTCTGCTCAGGGTGTGAGTACAGAGAAGATTGGAGAAAGTCAAAAGTTTTGCTCAAAAATGACTGCAGATCAAAAGAGGTCCCCAGTTCAAATCTGGGTGCCCCCTCATGTAAAGATAGCATTGGTTAGACTTATCTTTTCACTGATGTGAGAGAGAACATCCTAGCAAGAGAGCTTGGCCTCCTTTTGTCTGAAAATGAAACCCCAAAGATTGTTGGGTGTCTTCATCTTTAGCAGAGGATGGTTTCGATCCATCGACCTCTGGTTTATGGGCCCAGCACACTTCCGCTGCGCCACTCTGCTAGCAGTACACCCCAGATGGGACTCGAACCCACAATCCCTGGCTTAGGAGGCCAGTGCCTTATCCATTAGGCCACTGGGGCTCAGAAAAAAACTCCATATATTCTCCTTGCCTAGCTTGCCTTTGCATTCACTGGTCACCTTTGGAAAATTTTTGGGTGAAATTTTTGACTTTCTCCAATCCTCTCCAAACTCATACCCTGCGTAAGGGAGACTCAGACATAGGCAGGTGTGCTTGTCAAATCCTCTTATGTTGTTCCAAAGCTGAGATCTCACCATCCCACTTCCAATATATTACAGTCAAAAAATATGTGGGTTTTGGACACTTGAAATTTTACAACTCTAAAGACAGATATGAGATCAAGGAGACATGGGATGCATCAATAAATGTTTGTTATTTTGGCACAAACATGATGTTTCACTGATGTGAAATATATTACAGATAGGATGGCCAAAGACTGGTTACTCTTTGGAATAACGTTATTTTTATGCTAAGAAAAAAACATTTTTCATGCATCCGATGTCCCCATAATGTCATATATGTCATTAGAGTTGTAGATTTCCACTGTCCAAAACCCATATATGTTTTCACTTGAATGTATTGAAAGTGAAACCATCAGATCTTGGCTTTGGCATGAGATGTCTTGAAAGTAAGACCAGCGCTGTCTAAATATGAGTCTCCTCTGCTCAGGGTGTGAGTACAGAGAAGATTGGAGAAAGTCAAAAGTTTTGCTCAAAAATGACTGCAGATCAAAAGAGGTCCCCAGTTCAAATCTGGGTGCCCCCTCATGTAAAGATAGCATTGGTTAGACTTATCTTTTCACTGACGTGAGAGAGAACATCCTAGCAAGAGAGCTTGGCCTCCTTTTGTCTGAAACTGAAACCCCAAAGATTGTTGGGTGTCTTCATCTTTAGCAGAGGATGGTTTCGATCCATCGACCTCTGGGTTATGGGCCCAGCACGCTTCCGCTGCGCCACTCTGCTAGCAGTACACCCCAGATGGGACTCGAACCCACAATCCCTGGCTTAGGAGGCCAGTGCCTTATCCATTAGGCCACTGGGGCTCAGAAAAAAACTCCATATATTCTCCTTGCCTAGCTTGCCTTTGCATTCACCGGTCACCTTTGGAAAATTTTTGGGTGAAATTATTGACTTTCTCCAATCCTCTCCAAACTCATACCCTGCGTAAGGGAGACTCAGACATAGGCAGGTGTGCTTGTCAAATCCTCCTATGTTGTTCCAAAGCTGAGACCTGACCATCCCACTTCCAATATATTACAGTCAAAAAATATGTGTGTTTTGGACACTTGAAATTTTACATCTCTAAAGACAGATATGAGATCAAGGAGACATGGGATGCATCAATAAATGTTTGTTATTTTGGCACAAACATGATGTTTCACTGATGTGAAATATATTACAGATAGGATGGCCAAAGACTGGTTACTCTTTGGAATAACGTTATTTTTATGCTAAGAAAAAAACATTTTTCATGCATCCGATGTCCCCATAATGTCATATATGTCATTAGAGTTGTAGATTTCCACTGTCCAAAACCCATATATGTTTTCACTTGAATGTATTGAAAGTGAAACCATCAGATCTTGGCTTTGGCATGAGATGTCTTGAAAGTAAGACCAGCGCTGTCTAAATATGAGTCTCCTCTGCTCAGGGTGTGAGTACAGAGAAGATTGGAGAAAGTCAAAAGTTTTGCTCAAAAATGACTGCAGATCAAAAGAGGTCCCCAGTTCAAATCTGGGTGCCCCCTCATGTAAAGATAGCATTGGTTAGACTTATCTTTTCACTGACGTGAGAGAGAACATCCTAGCAAGAGAGCTTGGCCTCCTTTTGTCTGAAACTGAAACCCCAAAGATTGTTGGGTGTCTTCATCTTTAGCAGAGGATGGTTTCGATCCATCGACCTCTGGGTTATGGGCCCAGCACGCTTCCGCTGCGCCACTCTGCTAGCAGTACACCCCAGATGGGACTCGAACCCACAATCCCTGGCTTAGGAGGCCAGTGCCTTATCCATTAGGCCACTG
>NC_089800.1:16930880-16935880 GCF_029633855.1 Hoplias malabaricus
TCTCCAATCCTCTCCAAACTCATACCCTGCGTAAGGGAGACTCAGACATAGGCAGGTGTGCTTGTCAAATCCTCTTATGTTGTTCCAAAGCTGAGATCTCACCATCCCACTTCCAATATATTACAGTCAAAAAATATGTGGGTTTTGGACACTTGAAATTTTACAACTCTAAAGACAGATATGAGATCAAGGAGACATGGGATGCATCAATAAATGTTTGTTATTTTGGCACAAACATGATGTTTCACTGATGTGAAATATATTACAGATAGGATGGCCAAAGACTGGTTACTCTTTGGAATAACGTTATTTTTATGCTAAGAAAAAAACATTTTTCATGCATCCGATGTCCCCATAATGTCATATATGTCATTAGAGTTGTAGATTTCCACTGTCCAAAACCCATATATGTTTTCACTTGAATGTATTGAAAGTGAAACCATCAGATCTTGGCTTTGGCATGAGATGTCTTGAAAGTAAGACCAGCGCTGTCTAAATATGAGTCTCCTCTGCTCAGGGTGTGAGTACAGAGAAGATTGGAGAAAGTCAAAAGTTTTGCTCAAAAATGACTGCAGATCAAAAGAGGTCCCCAGTTCAAATCTGGGTGCCCCCTCATGTAAAGATAGCATTGGTTAGACTTATCTTTTCACTGACGTGAGAGAGAACATCCTAGCAAGAGAGCTTGGCCTCCTTTTGTCTGAAACTGAAACCCCAAAGATTGTTGGGTGTCTTCATCTTTAGCAGAGGATGGTTTCGATCCATCGACCTCTGGGTTATGGGCCCAGCACGCTTCCGCTGCGCCACTCTGCTAGCAGTACACCCCAGATGGGACTCGAACCCACAATCCCTGGCTTAGGAGGCCAGTGCCTTATCCATTAGGCCACTGGGGCTCAGAAAAAAACTCCATATATTCTCCTTGCCTAGCTTGCCTTTGCATTCACCGGTCACCTTTGGAAAATTTTTGGGTGAAATTATTGACTTTCTCCAATCCTCTCCAAACTCATACCCTGCGTAAGGGAGACTCAGACATAGGCAGGTGTGCTTGTCAAATCCTCCTATGTTGTTCCAAAGCTGAGACCTGACCATCCCACTTCCAATATATTACAGTCAAAAAATATGTGGGTTTTGGACACTTGAAATTTTACATCTCTAAAGACAGATATGAGATCAAGGAGACATGGGATGCATCAATAAATGTTTGTTATTTTGGCACAAACATGATGTTTCACTGATGTGAAATATATTACAGATAGGATGGCCAAAGACTGGTTACTCTTTGGAATAACGTTATTTTTATGCTAAGAAAAAAACATTTTTCATGCATCCGATGTCCCCATAATGTCATATATGTCATTAGAGTTGTAGATTTCCACTGTCCAAAACCCATATATGTTTTCACTTGAATGTATTGAAAGTGAAACCATCAGATCTTGGCTTTGGCATGAGATGTCTTGAAAGTAAGACCAGCGCTGTCTAAATATGAGTCTCCTCTGCTCAGGGTGTGAGTACAGAGAAGATTGGAGAAAGTCAAAAGTTTTGCTCAAAAATGACTGCAGATCAAAAGAGGTCCCCAGTTCAAATCTGGGTGCCCCCTCATGTAAAGATAGCATTGGTTAGACTTATTTTTTCACTGACGTGAGAGAGAACATCCTAGCAAGAGAGCTTGGCCTCCTTTTGTCTGAAACTGAAACCCCAAAGATTGTTGGGTGTCTTCATCTTTAGCAGAGGATGGTTTCGATCCATCGACCTCTGGGTTATGGGCCCAGCACGCTTCAGCTGCGCCACTCTGCTAGCAGTACACCCCAGATGGGACTCGAACCCACAATCCCTGGCTTAGGAGGCCAGTGCCTTATCCATTAGGCCACTGGGGCTCAGAAAAAAACTCCATATATTCTCCTTGCCTAGCTTGCCTTTGCATTCACCGGTCACCTTTGGAAAATTTTTGGGTGAAATTATTGACTTTCTCCAATCCTCTCCAAACTCATACCCTGCGTAAGGGAGACTCAGACATAAGCAGGTGTGCTTGTCAAATCCTCCTATGTTGTTCCAAAGCTGAGACCTGACCATCCCACTTCCAATATATTACAGTCAAAAAATATGTGGGTTTTGGACACTTGAAATTTTACATCTCTAAAGACAGATATGAGATCAAGGAGACATGGGATGCATCAATAAATAATTGTTATTTTGGCACAAACATGATGTTTCACTGATGTGAAATATATTACAGATAGGATGGCCAAAGACTGGTTACTCTTTGGGATAACGTTATTTTTATGCTAAGAAAAAAACATTTTTCATGCATCTGATGTCCACATAATGTCATATATGTCATTAGAGTTGTAGATTTCCACTGTCCAAAACCCATATATGTTTTCACTTGAATGTATTGAAAGTGAAACCATCAGATCTTGGCTTTGGCATGAGATGTCTTGAAAGTAAGACCAGCGCTGTCTAAATATGAGTCTCCTCTGCTCAGGGTGTGAGTACAGAGAAGAATGGAGAAAGTCAAAAGTTTTGCTCAAAAATGACTGCAGATCAAAAGAGGTCCCCAGTTCAAATCTGGGTGCCCCCTCATGTATAGATAGCATTGGTTAGACTTATCTTTTCACTGATGTGAGAGAGAACATCCTAGCAAGAGAGCTTGGCGTCCTTTTGTCTGAAAATGAAACCCCAAAGATTGTTGGGTGTCTTCATCTTTAGCAGAGGATGGTTTCGATCCATTGACCTCTGGGTTATGGGCCCAGCACGCTTCCGCTGCGCCACTTTGCTAGCAGTACACCCCAGATGGGACTCGAACCCACAATCCCTGGCTTAGGAGGCCAGTGCCTTATCCATTAGGCCACTGGGGCTCAGAAAAAAACTCCATATATTCTCCTTGCCTAGCTTGCCTTTGCATTCACCGGTCACCTTTGGAAAATTTTTGGGTGAAATTTTTGTCTTTCTCCAATCCTCTCCAAACTCATACCCTGCGTAAGGGAGACTCAGACATAGGCAGGTGTGCTTGTCAAATCCTCCTATGTTGTTCCAAAGCTGAGACCTGACCATCCCACTTCCAATATATTACAGTCAAAAAATATGTGGGTTTTGGACACTTGAAATTTTACATCTCTAAAGACAGATATGAGATCAAGGAGACATGGGATGCATCAATAAATGTTTGTTATTTTGGCACAAACATGATGTTTCACTGATGTGAAATATATTACAGATAGGATGGCCAAAGACTGGTTACTCTTTGGGATAACGTTATTTTTATACTAAGAAAAAAACATTTTTCATGCATCCGATGTCCCCATAATGTCATATATGTCATTAGAGTTGTAGATTTCCACTGTCCAAAACCCATATATGTTTTCACTTGAATGTATTGAAAGTGAAACCATCAGATCTTGGCTTTGGCATGAGATGTCTTGAAAGTAAGACCAGCGCTGTCTAAATATGAGTCTCCTCTGCTCAGGGTGTGAGTACAGAGAAGATTGGAGAAAGTCAAAAGTTTTGCTCAAAAATGACTGCAGATCAAAAGAGGTCCCCAGTTCAAATCTGGGTGCCCCCTCATGTAAAGATAGCATTGGTTAGACTTATCTTTTCACTGATGTGAGAGAGAACATCCTAGCAAGAGAGCTTGGCCTCCTTTTGTCTGAAAATGAAACCCCAAAGATTGTTGGGTGTTTTCATCTTTAGCAGAGGATGGTTTCAATCCATCGACCTCTGGGTTATGGGCCCAGCACGCTTCCGCTGCGCCACTCTGCTTGCAGTACACCCCAGATGGGGCTCGAACCCACAATCCCTGCCTTAGGAGGCCAGTGCCTTATCCATTAGGCCACTGGGGCTCAGAAAAAAACTCCATATATTCTCCTTGCCTAGCTTGCCTTTGCATTCACCGGTCACCTTTGGAAAATTTTTGGGTGAAATTTTTGACTTTCTCCAATCCTCTCCAAACTCATAGCCTGCGTAAGGGAGACTCAGACATAGGCAGGTGTGCTTGTCAAATCCTCCTATGTTGTTCCAAAGCTGAGACCTGACCATCCCACTTCCAATATATTACAGTCAAAAAATATGTGGGTTTTGGACACTTGAAATTTTACATCTCTAAAGACAGATATGAGATCAAGGAGACATGGGATGCATCAATAAATGTTTGTTATTTTGGCACAAACATGATGTTTCACTGATGTGAAATATATTACAGATAGGATGGCCAAAGACTGGTTACTCTTTGGAATAACGTTATTTTTATGCTAAGAAAAAAACATTTTTCATGCATCCGATGTCCCCATAATGTCATATATGTCATTAGAGTTGTAGATTTCCACTGTCCAAAACCCATATATGTTTTCACTTGAATGTATTGAAAGTGAAACCATCAGATCTTGGCTTTGGCATGAGATGTCTTGAAAGTAAGACCAGCGCTGTCTAAATATGAGTCTCCTCTGCTCAGGGTGTGAGTACAGAGAAGATTGGAGAAAGTCAAAAGTTTTGCTCAAAAATGACTGCAGATCAAAAGAGGTCCCCAGTTCAAATCTGGGTGCCCCCTCATGTAAAGATAGCATTGGTTAGACTTATCTTTTCACTGATGTGAGAGAGAACATCCTAGCAAGAGAGCTTGGCCTCCTTTTGTCTGAAACTGAAACCCCAAAGATTGTTGGGTGTCTTCATCTTTAGCAGAGGATGGTTTCGATCCATCGACCTCTGGGTTATGGGCCCAGCACGCTTCCGCTGCGCCACTCTGCTAGCAGTACACCCCAGATGGGACTCGAACCCACAATCCCTGGCTTAGGAGGCCAGTGCCTTATCCATTAGGCCACTGGGGCTCAGAAAAAAGCTCCATATATTCTCCTTGCCTAGCTTGCCTTTGCATTCACCGGTCACCTTTGGAAAATTTTTGGGTGAAATTATTGACTTTCTCCAATCCTCTCCAAACTCATACCCTGCGTAAAGGAGACTCAGACATAAGCAGGTGTGCTTGTCAAATCCTCCTATGTTGTTCCAAAGCTGAG
>NC_089800.1:16938380-16943380 GCF_029633855.1 Hoplias malabaricus
TAGACTTATCTTTTCACTGATGTGAGAGAGAACATCCTAGCAAGAGAGCTTGGCCTCCTTTTGTCTGAAAATGAAACCCCAAAGATTGTTGGGTGTCTTCATCTTTAGCAGAGGATGGTTTCGATCCATCGACCTCTGGGTTATGGGCCCAGCACGCTTCCGCTGCGCCACTCTGCTTGCAGTACACCCCAGATGGGGCTCGAACCCACAATCCCTGCCTTAGGAGGCGAGTGCCTTATCCATTAGGCCACTGGGGCTCAGAAAAAAACTCCATATATTCTCCTTGCCTAGCTTGCCTTTGCATTCACCGGTCACCTTTGGAAAATTTTTGGGTGAAATTTTTGACTTTCTCCAATCCTCTCCAAACTCATAGCCTGCGTAAGGGAGACTCAGACATAGGCAGGTGTGCTTGTCAAATCCTCCTATGTTGTTCCAAAGCTGAGACCTGACCATCCCACTTCCAATATATTACAGTCAAAAAATATGTGGGTTTTGGACACTTGAAATTTTACATCTCTAAAGACAGATATGAGATCAAGGAGACATGGGATGCATCAATAAATGTTTGTTATTTTGGCACAAACATGATGTTTCACTGATGTGAAATATATTACAGATAGGATGGCCAAAGACTGGTTACTCTTTGGGATAACGTTATTTTTATGCTAAGAAAAAAACATTTTTCATGCATCCGATGTCCCCATAATGTCATATATGTCATTAGAGTTGTAGATTTCCACTGTCCAAAACCCATATATGTTTTCACTTGAATGTATTGAAAGTGAAACCATCAGATCTTGGCTTTGGCATGAGATGTCTTGAAAGTAAGACCAGCGCTGTCTAAATATGAGTCTCCTCTGCTCAGGGTGTGAGTACAGAGAAGATTGGAGAAAGTCAAAAGTTTTGCTCAAAAATGACTGCAGATCAAAAGAGGTCCCCAGTTCAAATCTGGGTGCCCCCTCATGTAAAGATAGCATTGGTTAGACTTATCTTTTCACTGATGTGAGAGAGAACATCCTAGCAAGAGAGCTTGGCCTCCTTTTGTCTGAAAATGAAACCCCAAAGATTGTTGGGTGTCTTCATTTTTAGCAGAGGATGGTTTTGATCCATCGACCTCTGGGTTATGGGCCCAGCACGCTTCCGCTGCGCCACTTTGCTTGCAGTACACCCCAGATGGGACTCGAACCCACAATCCCTGGCTTAGGAGGCCAGTGCCTTATCCATTAGGCCACTGGGGCTCAGAAAAAAACTCCATATATTCTCCTTGCCTAGCTTGCCTTTGCATTCACCGGTCACCTTTGGAAAATTTTTGGGTGAAATTTTTGTCTTTCTCCAATCCTCTCCAAACTCATACCCTGCGTAGGGGAGACTCAGACATAGGCAGGTGTGCTTGTCAAATCCTCCTATGTTGTTCCAAAGCTGAGATCTGACCATCCCACTTCCAATATATTACAGTCAAAAAATATGTGGGTTTTGGACACTTGAAATTTTACAACTCTAAAGACAGATATGAGATCAAGGAGACATGGGATGCATCAGAGGATGGTTAGGCCATACCTAACTCAACATACAACACAGCTCCTCGTTCAGACGTTAGTAATCTCCCGTCTAGACTATTGCAACGCCCTCCTGACAGGTCTTCCGACCTGTGCTGTGAGACCGCTACAGATGATCCAGAATGCGGCAGCACGCCTGGTCTTCAACCAACCAAAAAGAGCACATGTCACGCCCCTATTAGTTGAGCTGCATTGGCTACCCTTAGCTGCTCGCATCAAATTCAAATCACTAATGATGGCCTTCAGAGTATTCACTGGTTCTGCTCCCATCTACCTCAATAGACTCTTAAAACCATACGTTAGCGCCCGCCCTCTCCGTTCCTCAAAGGAGCGCCTACTAACACGACCAACCCTCCGTACAGGTCAGTTGAGGCTATTCTCATCTCTGGTACCACGCTGGTGGAACGAGCTTCCAAGCACTATCAGAGCAACAGAAACCCTCTCTGCATTCAAGAAATCATTGAAAACCCAGCTCTTCCGAGAGTATCTTTTGCACTGAATGTCTTTCTTAATAATGCACTTATTACTTCCTGGCATACTGCACTTAATGTAAGGTATTTTGCATAATTTGTGCTGTAGTTCGAATGTTAGCTCCTCTTTTGTAAGTCGCTTTGGATAAAAGCGTCTGCCAAATGCATAAATGTAAATGTAAATGTAAATGTAAATGCATCAATAAATGTTTGATATTTTGGCACAAACATGATGTTTCACTGATGTGAAATATATTACAGATAGGATGGCCAAAGACTGGTTACTCTTTGGGATAACGTTATTTTTATGCTAAGAAAAAAACATTTTTCATGCATCCGATGTCCCCATAATGTCATATATGTCATTAGAGTTGTAGATTTCCACTGTCCAAAACCCATATATGTTTTCACTTGAATGTATTGAAAGTGAAGCCATGAGATCTTGGTTTTGGCATGAGATGTCTTGAAAGTAAGACCAGCGCTGTCTAAATATGAGTCTCCTCTGCTCAGGGTGTGAGTACAGAGATAATTGGAGAAAGTCAAAAGTTTTGCTCAAAAATGACTGCAGATCAAAAGAGGTCCCCAGTTCAAATCTGGGTGCCCCCTCATGTAAAGATAGCATTGGTTAGACTTATCTTTTCACTGATGTGAGAGAGAACATCCTAGCAAGAGAGCTTGGCCTCCTTTTGTCTGAAAATGAAACCCCAAAGATTGTTGGGTGTCTTCATCTTTAGCAGAGGATGGTTTCGATCCATCGACCTCTGGGTTATGGGCCCAGCACGCTTCCGCTGCGCCACTCTGCTAGCAGTACACCCCAGATGGGACTCGAACCCACAATCCCTGGCTTAGGAGGCCAGTGCCTTATCCATTAGGCCACTGGGGCTCAGAAAAAAACTCCATATATTCTCCTTGCCTAGCTTGCCTTTGCATTCACTGGTCACCTTTGGAAAATTTTTGGGTGAAATTTTTGACTTTCTCCAATCCTCTCCAAACTCATACCCTGCGTAAGGGAGACTCAGACATAGGCAGGTGTGCTTGTCAAATCCTCCTATGTTGTTCCAAAGCTGAGATCTCACCATCCCACTTCCAATATATTACAGTCAAAAAATATGTGGGTTTTGGACACTTGAAATTTTACAACTCTAAAGACAGATATGAGATCAAGGAGACATGGGATGCATCAATACATGTTTGTTATTTTGGCACAAACATGATGTTTCACTGATGTGAAATATATTACAGATAGGATGGCCAAAGACTGGTTACTCTTTGGGATAACGTTATTTTTATGCTAAGAAAAAAACATTTTTCATGCATCCGATGTCCCCATAATGTCATATATGTCATTAGAGTTGTAGATTTCCACTGTCCAAAACCCATATATGTTTTCACTTGAATGTATTGAAAGTGAAGCCATGAGATCTTGGTTTTGGCATGAGATGTCTTGAAAGTAAGACCAGCGCTGTCTAAATATGAGTCTCCTCTGCTCAGGGTGTGAGTACAGAGAAGATTGGAGAAAGTCAAAAGTTTTGCTCAAAAATGACTGCAGATCAAAAGAGGTCCCCAGTTCAAATCTGGGTGCCCCCTCATGTAAAGATAGCATTGGTTAGACTTATCTTTTCACTGATGTGAGAGAGAACATCCTAGCAAGAGAGCTTGGCCTCCTTTTGTCTGAAAATGAAACCCCAAAGATTGTTGGGTGTCTTCATCTTTAGCAGAGGATGGTTTCGATCCATCGACCTCTGGGTTATGGGCCCAGCACGCTTCCGCTGCGCCACTCTGCTAGCAGTACACCCCAGATGGGACTCGAACCCACAATCCCTGGCTTAGGAGGCCAGTGCCTTATCCATTAGGCCACTGGGGCTCAGAAAAAAACTCCATATATTCTCCTTGCCTAGCTTGCCTTTGCATTCACCGGTCACCTTTGGAAAATTTTTGGGTGAAATTTTTGACTTTCTCCAATCCTCTCCAAACTCATACCCTGCGTAAGGGAGACTCGGACATAGGCAGGTGTGCTTGTCAAATCCTCCTATGTTGTTCCAAAGCTGAGATCTGACCATCCCACTTCCAATATATTACAGTCAAAAAATATGTGGGTTTTGGACACTTGAAATTTTACAACTCTAAAGACAGATATGAGATCAAGGAGACATGGGATGCATCAATAAATGTTTGTTATTTTGGCACAAACATGATGTTTCACTGATGTGAAATATATTACAGATAGGATGGCCAAAGACTGGTTACTCTTTGGGATAACGTTATTTTTATGCTAAGAAAAAAACATTTTTCATGCATCCGATGTCCCCATAATGTCATATATGTCATTAGAGTTGTAGATTTCCACTGTCCAAAACCCATATATGTTTTCACTTGAATGTATTGAAAGTGAAACCATCAGATCTTGGCTTTGGCATGAGATGTCTTGAAAGTAAGACCAGCGCTGTCTAAATATGAGTCTCCTCTGCTCAGGGTGTGAGTACAGAGAAGATTGGAGAAAGTCAAAAGTTTTGCTCAAAAATGACTGCAGATCAAAAGAGGTCCCCAGTTCAAATCTGGGTGCCCCCTCATGTAAAGATAGCATTGGTTAGACTTATCTTTTCACTGATGTGAGAGAGAACATCCTAGCAAGAGAGCTTGGCCTCCTTTTGTCTGAAAATGAAGCCCCAAAGACTGTTGGGTGTCTTCATCTTTAGCAGAGGATGGTTTCAATCCATCGACCTCTGGGTTATGGGCCCAGCACGCTTCCGCTGCGCCACTCTGCTAGCAGTACACCCCAGATGGGACTCGAACCCACAATCCCTGGCTTAGGAGGCCAGTGCCTTATCCATTAGGCCACTGGGGCTCAGAAAAAAACTCCATATATTCTCCTTGCCTAGCTTGCCTTTGCATTCACCAGTCACCTTTGGAAAATTTTTGGGTGAAATTTTTGACTTTCTCCAATCCTCTCCAAACTCATACCCTGCGTAAGGGA
>NC_089800.1:16955880-16958380 GCF_029633855.1 Hoplias malabaricus
TTAGCAGAGGATGGTTTTGATCCATCGACCTCTGGGCCCAGCACGCTTCCGCTGCACCACTCTGCTAGCAGTACACCCCAGATGGGACTCGAACCCACAATCCCTGGCTTAGGAGGCCAGTGCCTTATCCATTAGGCCACTGGGGCTCAGAAAAAAACTCCATATATTCTCCTTGCCTAGCTTGCCTTTGCATTCACCGGTCACCTTTGGAAGATTTTTGGGTGAAATTTTTGACTTTCTCCAATCCTCTCCAAACTCATACCCTGCGTAAGGGAGACTCAGACATAGGCAGGTGTGCTTGTCAAATCCTCCTATGTTGTTCCAAAGCTGAGATCTGACCATCCCACTTCCAATATATTACAGTCAAAAAATATGTGGGTTTTGGACACTTGAAATTTTACAACTCTAAAGACAGATATGAGATCAAGGAGACATGGGATGCATCAATAATTGTTTTTTTTTTTGACACAAACATGATGTTTCACTGATGTGAAATATATTACAGATAGGATGGCCAAAGACTGGTTACTCTTTGGGATAACGTTATTTTTATGCTAAGAAAAAAACATTTTTCATGCATCCGATGTCCCCATAATGTCATATATGTCATTAGAGTTGTAGATTTCCACTGTCCAAAACCCATATATGTTTTCACTTGAATGTATTGAAAGTGAAACCATCAGATCTTGGCTTTGGCATGAGATGTCTTGAAAGTAAGACCAGCGCTGTCTAAATATGAGTCTCCTCTGCTCAGGGTGTGAGTACAGAGAAGATTGGAGAAAGTCAAAAGTTTTGCTCAAAAATGACTGCAGATCAAAAGAGGTCCCCAGTTCAAATCTGGGTGCCCCCTCATGTAAAGATAGCATTGGTTAGACTTATCTTTTCACTGATGTGAGAGAGAACATCCTAGCAAGAGAGCTTGGCCTCCTTTTGTCTGAAAATGAAGCCCCAAAGACTGTTGGGTGTCTTCATCTTTAGCAGAGGATGGTTTCGATCCATTGACCTCTGGGTTATGGGCCCAGCACGCTTCCGCTGCGCCACTCTGCTAGCAGTACACCCCAGATGGGACTCGAACCCACAATCCCTGGCTTAGGAGGCCAGTGCCTTATCCGTTAGGTCACTGGGGCTCTGAAAAAAACTCCATATATTCTCCTTGCCTAGCTTGCCTTTACATTCACCGGTCACCTTTGGAAAATTTTTGGGTGAAATTTTTGACTTTCTCCAATCCTCTCCAAACTCATACCCTGCGTAAGGGAGACTCAGACATAGGCAGGTGTGCTTGTCAAATCCTCCTATGTTGTTCCAAAGCTGAGATCTCACCATCCCACTTCCAATATATTACAGTCAAAAAATATGTGGGTTTTGGACACTTGAAATTTTACAACTCTAAAGACAGATATGAGATCAAGGAGACATGGGATGCATCAATAAATGTTTGTTATTTTGGCACAAACATGATGTTTGACTGATGTGAAATATATTACAGATAGGATGGCCAAAGACTGGTTACTCTTTGGGATAACGTTATTTTTATGCTAAGAAAAAAACATTTTTCAAGCATTCGATGTCCCCATAATGTCATATATGTCATTAGAGTTGTAGATTTGCACTGTCCAAAACCCATATATGTTTTCACTTGAATGTATTGAAAGTGAAACCATCAGATCTTGGCTTTGGCATGAGATGTCTTGAAAGTAAGACCAGCGCTGTCTAAATATGAGTCTCCTCTGCTCAGGGTGTGAGTACAGAGAAGATTGGAGAAAGTCAAAAGTTTTGCTCAAAAATGACTGCAGATCAAAAGAGGTCCCCAGTTCAAATCTGGGTGCCCCCTCATGTAAAGATAGCATTGGTTAGACTTATCTTTTCACTGATGTGAGAGAGAACATCCTAGCAAGAGAGCTTGGCCTCCTTTTGTCTGAAAATGAAACCCCAAAGATTGTTGGGTGTCTTCATCTTTAGCAGAGGATGGTTTTGATCCATCGACCTCTGGGCCCAGCACGCTTCCGCTGCACCACTCTGCTAGCAGTACACCCCAGATGGGACTCGAACCCACAATCCCTGGCTTAGGAGGCCAGTGCCTTATCCATTAGGCCACTGGGGCTCAGAAAAAAACTCCATATATTCTCCTTGCCTAGCTTGCCTTTGCATTCACCGGTCACCTTTGGAAGATTTTTGGGTGAAATTTTTGACTTTCTCCAATCCTCTCCAAACTCATACCCTGCGTAAGGGAGACTCAGACATAGGCAGGTGTGCTTGTCAAATCCTCCTATGTTGTTCCAAAGCTGAGATCTGACCATCCCACTTCCAATATATTACAGTCAAAAAATATGTGGGTTTTGGACACTTGAAATTTTACAACTCTAAAGACAGATATGAGATCAAGGAGACATGGGATGCATCAATAATTGTTTTTTTTTTTGACACAAACATGATGTTTCACTGATGTGAAATATATTACAGATAGGATGGCCAAAGACTGGTTACTCTTTGGGATAACGTT
>NC_089800.1:16965880-16973380 GCF_029633855.1 Hoplias malabaricus
ATTTTTGGGTGAAATTTTTGACTTTCTCCAATCCTCTCCAAACTCATACCCTGCGTAAGGGAGACTCAGACATAGGCAGGTGTGCTTGTCAAATCCTCCTATGTTGTTCCAAAGCTGAGATCTGACCATCCCACTTCCAATATATTACAGTCAAAATATATGTGGGTTTTGGACACTTGAAATTTTACAACTCTAAAGACAGATATGAGATCAAGGAGACATGGGATGCATCAATAATTGTTTTTTTTTTGACACAAACATGATGTTTCACTGATGTGAAATATATTACAGATAGGATGGCCAAAGACTGGTTACTCTTTGGGATAACGTTATTTTTATGCTAAGAAAAAAACATTTTTCATGCATCCGATGTCCACATAATGTCATATATGTCATTAGAGTTGTAGATTTCCACTGTCCAAAACCCATATATGTTTTCACTTGAATGTATTGAAAGTGAAACCATCAGATCTTGGCTTTGGCATGAGATGTCTTGAAAGTAAGACCAGCGCTGTCTAAATATGAGTCTCCTCTGCTCAGGGTGTGAGTACAGAGAAGATTGGAGAAAGTCAAAAGTTTTGCTCAAAAATGACTGCAGATCAAAAGAGGTCCCCAGTTCAAATCTGGGTGCCCCCTCATGTAAAGATAGCATTGGTTAGACTTATCTTTTCACTGATGTGAGAGAGAACATCCTAGCAAGAGAGCTTGGCCTCCTTTTGTCTGAAAATGAAGCCCCAAAGACTGTTGGGTGTCTTCATCTTTAGCAGAGGATGGTTTCGATCCATCGACCTCTGGGTTATGGGCCCAGCACGCTTCCGCTGCGCCACTCTGCTAGCAGTACACCCCAGATGGGACTCAAACCCACAATCCCTGGCTTAGGAGGCCAGTGCCTTATACGTTAGGCCACTGGGGCTCAGAAAAAAACTCCATATATTCTCCTTGCCTAGCTTGCCTTTGCATTCACCGGTCACCTTTGGAAAATTTTTGGGTGAAATTTTTGACTTTCTCCAATCCTCTCCAAACTCATACCCTGCGTAAGGGAGACTCAGACATAGGCAGGTGTGCTTGTCAAATCCTCCTATGTTGTTCCAAAGCTGAGATCTGACCATCCCACTTCCAATATATTACAGTCAAAAAATATGTGGGTTTTGGACACTTGAAATTTTACAACTCTAAAGACAGATATGAGATCAAGGAGACATGGGATGCATCAATAATTGTTTTTTTTTTGACACAAACATGATGTTTCACTGATGTGAAATATATTACAGATAGGATGGCCAAAGACTGGTTACTCTTTGGGATAACGTTATTTTTATGCTAAGAAAAAAACATTTTTCATGCATCCGATGTCCCCATAATGTCATATATGTCATTAGAGTTGTAGATTTCCACTGTCCAAAACCCATATATGTTTTCACTTGAATGTATTGAAAGTGAAACCATCAGATCTTGGCTTTGGCATGAGATGTCTTGAAAGTAAGACCAGCGCTGTCTAAATATGAGTCACCTCTGCTCAGGGTGTGAGTACAGAGAAGATTGGAGAAAGTCAAAAGTTTTGCTCAAAAATGACTGCAGATCAAAAGAGGTCCCCAGTTCAAATCTGGGTGCCCCCTCATGTAAAGATAGCATTGGTTAGACTTATCTTTTCACTGATGTGAGAGAGAACATCCTAGCAAGAGAGCTTGGCCTCCTTTTGTCTGAAAATGAAACCCCAAAGATTGTTGGGTGTCTTCATCTTTAGCAGAGGATGGTTTCGATCCATCGACCTCTGGGTTATGGGCCCAGCACGCCTTCGCTGCGCCACTCTGCTAGCAGTACACCCCAGATGGGACTCGAACCCACAATCCCTGGCTTAGGAGGCCAGTGCCTTATCCATTAGGCCACTGGGGCTCAGAAAAAAACTCCATATATTCTCCTTGCCTAGCTTGCCTTTGCATTCACCGGTCACCTTTGGAAAATTTTTGGGTGAAATTTTTGACTTTCTCCAATCCTCTCCAAACTCATACCCTGCGTAAGGGAGACTCAGACATAGGCAGGTGTGCTTGTCAAATCCTCCTATGTTGTTCCAAAGCTGAGATCTGACCATCCCACTTCCAATATATTACAGTCAAAAAATATGTGGGTTTTGGACACTTGAAATTTTACAACTCTAAAGACAGATATGAGATCAAGGAGACATGGGATGCATCAATAATTGTTTTTTTTTTGACACAAACATGATGTTTCACTGATGTGAAATATATTACAGATAGGATGGCCAAAGACTGGTTACTCTTTGGGATAACGTTATTTTTATGCTAAGAAAAAAACATTTTTCATGCATCCGATGTCCCCATAATGTCATATATGTCATTAGAGTTGTAGATTTCCACTGTCCAAAACCCATATATGTTTTCACTTGAATGTATTGAAAGTGAAACCATGAGATCTTGGCTTTGGCATGAGATGTCTTGAAAGTAAGACCAGCGCTGTCTAAATATGAGTCTCCTCTGCTCAGGGTGTGAGTACAGAGAAGATTGGAGAAAGTCAAAAGTTTTGCTCAAAAATGACTGCAGATCAAAAGAGGTCCCCAGTTCAAATCTGGGTGCCCCCTCATGTAAAGATAGCATTGGTTAGACTTATCTTTTCACTGATGTGAGAGAGAACATCCTAGCAAGAGAGCTTGGCCTCCTTTTGTCTGAAAATGAAGCCCCAAAGACTGTTGGGTGTCTTCATCTTTAGCAGAGGATGGTTTCGATCCATTGACCTCTGGGTTATGGGCCCAGCACGCTTCCGCTGCGCCACTCTGCTAGCAGTACACCCCAGATGGGACTCGAACCCACAATCCCTGGCTTAGGAGGCCAGTGCCTTATCCATTAGGCCACTGGGGCTCAGAAAAAAACTCCATATATTCTCCTTGCCTAGCTTGCCTTTGCATTCACCGGTCACCTTTGGAAAATTTTTGGGTGAAATTTTTGACTTTCTCCAATCCTCTCCAAACTCATACCCTGCGTAAGGGAGACTCAGACATAGGCAGGTGTGCTTGTCAAATCCTCCTATGTTGTTCCAAAGCTGAGATCTGACCATCCCACTTCCAATATATTACAGTCAAAAAATATGTGGGTTTTGGACACTTGAAATTTTACAACTCTAAAGACAGATATGAGATCAAGGAGACATGGGATGCATCAATAAATGTTTGTTATTTTGGCACAAACATGATGTTTCACTGATGTGAAATATATTACAGATAGGATGGCCAAAGACTGGTTACTCTTTGGGATAACGTTATTTTTATGCTAAGAAAAAAACATTTTTCATGCATCCGATGTCCCCATAATGTCATATATGTCATTAGAGTTGTAGATTTCCACTGTCCAAAACCCATATATGTTTTCACTTGAATGTATTGAAAGTGAAACCATCAGATCTTGGCTTTGGCATGAGATGTCTTGAAAGTAAGACCAGCGCTGTCTAAATATGAGTCTCCTCTGCTCAGGGTGTGAGTACAGAGAAGATTGGAGAAAGTCAAAAGTTTTGCTCAAAAATGACTGCAGATCAAAAGAGGTCCCCAGTTCAAATCTGGGTGCCCCCTCATGTAAAGATAGCATTGGTTAGACTTATCTTTTCACTGATGTGAGAGAGAACATCCTAGCAAGAGAGCTTGGCCTCTTTTTGCTGCCTAGTGTCTGAAAATGAAACCTCAAAGATTGTTGGGTGTCTTCATCTTTAGCAGAGGATGGTTTCGATCCATTGACCTCTGGGTTATGGGCCCAGCACGCTTCCGCTGCGCCACTCTGCTAGCAGTACACCCCAGATGGGACTCGAACCCACAATCCCTGGCTTAGGAGGCCAGTGCCTTATCCATTAGGCCACTGGGGCTCAGAAAAAAACTCCATATATTCTCCTTGCCTAGCTTGCCTTTGCATTCACCGGTCACCATTGGAAAATTTTTGGGTGAAATTTTTGACTTTCTCCAATCCTCTCCAAACTCATACCCTGCGTAAGGGAGACTCAGACATAGGCAGGTGTGCTTGTCAAATCCTCCTATGTTGTTCCAAAGCTGAGATCTGACCATTCCACTTCCAATATATTCCAGTCAAAAAATATGTGGGTTTTGGACACTTGAAATTTTACAACTCTAAAGACAGATATGAGATCAAGGAGACATGGGATGCATCAATAATTGTTTTTTTTTTGACACAAACATGATGTTTCACTGATGTGAAATATATTACAGATAGGATGGCCAAAGACTGGTTACTCTTTGGGATAACGTTATTTTTATGCTAAGAAAAAAACATTTTTCATGCATCCGATGTCCCCATAATGTCATATATGTCATTAGAGTTGTAGATTTCCACTGTCCAAAACCCATATATGTTTTCACTTGAATGTATTGAAAGTGAAACCATCAGATCTTGGCTTTGGCATGAGATGTCTTGAAAGTAAGACCAGCGCTGTCTAAATATGAGTCTCCTCTGCTCAGGGTGTGAGTACAGAGAAGATTGGAGAAAGTCAAAAGTTTTGCTCAAAAATGACTGCAGATCAAAAGAGGTCCCCAGTTCAAATCTGGGTGCCCCCTCATGTAAAGATAGCATTGGTTAGACTTATCTTTTCACTGATGTGAGAGAGAACATCCTAGCAAGAGAGCTTGGCCTCTTTTTGCTGCCTAGTGTCTGAAAATGAAACCTCAAAGATTGTTGGGTGTCTTCATCTTTAGCAGAGGATGGTTTCGATCCATTGACCTCTGGGTTATGGGCCCAGCACGCTTCCGCTGCGCCACTCTGCTAGCAGTACACCCCAGATGGGACTCGAACCCACAATCCCTGGCTTAGGAGGCCAGTGCCTTATCCATTAGGCCACTGGGGCTCAGAAAAAAACTCCATATATTCTCCTTGCCTAGCTTGCCTTTGCATTCACCGGTCACCATTGGAAAATTTTTGGGTGAAATTTTTGACTTTCTCCAATCCTCTCCAAACTCATACCCTGCGTAAGGGAGACTCAGACATAGGCAGGTGTGCTTGTCAAATCCTCCTATGTTGTTCCAAAGCTGAGATCTGACCATTCCACTTCCAATATATTCCAGTCAAAAAATATGTGGGTTTTGGACACTTGAAATTTTACAACTCTAAAGACAGATATGAGATCAAGGAGACATGGGATGCATCAATAATTGTTTTTTTTTTGACACAAACATGATGTTTCACTGATGTGAAATATATTACAGATAGGATGGCCAAAGACTGGTTACTCTTTGGGATAACGTTATTTTTATGCTAAGAAAAAAACATTTTTCATGCATCCGATGTCCCCATAATGTCATATATGTCATTAGAGTTGTAGATTTCCACTGTCCAAAACCCATATATGTTTTCACTTGAATGTATTGAAAGTGAAACCATCAGATCTTGGCTTTGGCATGAGATGTCTTGAAAGTAAGACCAGCGCTGTCTAAATATGAGTCTCCTCTGCTCAGGGTGTGAGTACAGAGAAGATTGGAGAAAGTCAAAAGTTTTGCTCAAAAATGACTGCAGATCAAAAGAGGTCCCCAGTTCAAATCTGGGTGCCCCCTCATGTAAAGATAGCATTGGTTAGACTTATCTTTTCACTGATGTGAGAGAGAACATCCTAGCAAGAGAGCTTGGCCTCCTTTTGTCTGAAAATGAAACCCCAAAGATTGTTGGGTGTCTTCATCTTTAGCAGAGGATGGTTTTGATCCATCGACCTCTGGGCCCAGCACGCTTCCGCTGCACCACTCTGCTAGCAGTACACCCCAGATGGGACTCGAACCCACAATCCCTGGCTTAGGAGGCCAGTGCCTTATCCATTAGGCCACTGGGGCTCAGAAAAAAACTCCATATATTCTCCTTGCCTAGCTTGCCTTTGCATTCACCGGTCACCTTTGGAAAATTTTTGGGTGAAATTTTTGACTTTCTCCAATCCTCTCCAAACTCATACCCTGCGTAAGGGAGACTCAGACATAGGCAGGTGTGCTTGTCAAATCCTCCTATGTTGTTCCAAAGCTGAGATCTGACCATCCCACTTCCAATATATTACAGTCAAAAAATATGTGGGTTTTGGACACTTGAAATTTTACAACTCTAAAGACAGATATGAGATCAAGGAGACATGGGATGCATCAATAAATGTTTGTTATTTTGGCACAAACATGATGTTTCACTGATGTGAAATATATTACAGATAGGATGGCCAAAGACTGGTTACTCTTTGGGATAACGTTATTTTTATGCTAAGAAAAAAACATTTTTCATGCATCCGATGTCCCCATAATGTCATATATGTCATTAGAGTTGTAGATTTCCACTGTCCAAAACCCATATATGTTTTCACTTGAATGTATTGAAAGTGAAACCATGAGATCTTGGCTTTGGCATGAGATGTCTTGAAAGTAAGACCAGCGCTGTCTAAATATGAGTCTCCTCTGCTCAGGGTGTGAGTACAGAGAAGATTGGAGAAAGTCAAAAGTTTTGCTCAAAAATGACTGCAGATCAAAAGAGGTCCCCAGTTCAAATCTGGGTGCCCCCTCATGTAAAGATAGCATTGGTTAGACTTATCTTTTCACTGATGTGAGAGAGAACATCCTAGCAAGAGAGCTTGGCCTCCTTTTGTCTGAAAATGAAGCCCCAAAGACTGTTGGGTGTCTTCATCTTTAGCAGAGGATGGTTTCGATCCATTGACCTCTGGGTTATGGGCCCAGCACGCTTCCGCTGCGCCACTCTGCTAGCAGTACACCCCAGATGGGACTCGAACCCACAATCCCTGGCTTAGGAGGCCAGTGCCTTATCCATTAGGCCACTGGGGCTCAGAAAAAAACTCCATATATTCTCCTTGCCTAGCTTGCCTTTGCATTCACCGGTCACCTTTGGAAAATTTTTGGGTGAAATTTTTGACTTTCTCCAATCCTCTCCAAACTCATACCCTGCGTAAGGGAGACTCAGACATAGGCAGGTGTGCTTGTCAAATCCTCCTATGTTGTTCCAAAGCTGAGATCTGACCATCCCACTTCCAATATATTACAGTCAAAAAATATGTGGGTTTTGGACACTTGAAATTTTACAACTCTAAAGACAGATATGAGATCAAGGAGACATGGGATGCATCAATAAATGTTTGTTATTTTGGCACAAACATGATGTTTCACTGATGTGAAATATATTACAGATAGGATGGCCAAAGACTGGTTACTCTTTGGGATAACGTTATTTTTATGCTAAGAAAAAAACATTTTTCATGCATCCGATGTCCCCATAATGTCATATATGTCATTAGAGTTGTAGATTTCCACTGTCCAAAACCCATATATGTTTTCACTTGAATGTATTGAAAGTGAAACCATCAGATCTTGGCTTTGGCATGAGATGTCTTGAAAGTAAGACCAGCGCTGTCTAAATATGAGTCTCCTCTGCTCAGGGTGTGAGTACAGAGAAGATTGGAGAAAGTCAAAAGTTTTGCTCAAAAATGACTGCAGATCAAAAGAGGTCCCCAGTTCAAATC